>NC_068983.1:100245603-100247169 GCF_001194135.2 Octopus bimaculoides
CCCAATTTCTATTTTGGACCACTTACCTGGCCTTGTTGCAAACACCTGTCCTGATTCTAAAATCGTCCAGGATGCAAAGTGTGCCCGAACGAAAGGCACATACATCTTTCTTAAAGCCATTGGCCCCTACGGCATCAACGCTTTATTAAAAAAAAAACTTCATTCATCAAAATTCTCACTCGTTATTGATGAAACAACTGATGTTTCAACACTAAAACATCTTGTCCTGGTTTCCAGATATTATGACGTTGAAATTCAAAAGACAGTCGACGATTTTCTTACACTTATAGAAAAACAGGATTGCAGTGCTACAGGTATATACAACTGTCTTCTATCATTTTTAAACGAACACGCTCTTCCTCTGGAAAATTTGATTGGTTTCGTCTGTGATAATGCAAATGTTATGATGGGAAGCAAAGGAGGCGTTCAGCACTTGTTGAAGCAGAACAGACCAGATCTTTTTGTGCAAGCCTGTATTTATCCTTCTTTACACTTATGTTCATCAAACACATGCAATGAATTACCGAATTCTGTCAAAGAATTGACAAGAAGTATATATGCATACTTTAGTCACAGTCCTAAGCGTATCAACGAATTCAAAGATCTGCAGAAAATAGCTTCAATTGATCCTCACAAAATCCTGCATGCAAGTTGCACTAGATGGTTGTCTCTCAAGCAAGTTGTGCAGAACATTTTAGAGCAGTGGCCAACACTGCTGGCATATTTCACACAAGCAACATTAGAGGGTGGGTGTCCGATTACGGCTCGATGAATTCTCACTGAAATGAAGAATCCTCTTACAAAGATGTATTTAGCATTTATCTCTTTCATTTTAAACAACGTTAACAAGCTTATTCTGGAATTCCAGGCTGAAGGCTATTGGATGCATAAACTTAAAAGAGCCATCAACGCTGGAATGAAAGGAATTTTGAGCAATTTCATCAGACCTGATTTGCTTTCTGTCATCAATGTGTGTGAAATTAATGCCAACGATGCAACGACACACCAACCATTAGATTGTATCTACTTTGGCGCTGTAGCTGAGAGAATTTTGTATGAAAATGCTACCACCATTGCCCCTGATGAATTGTTGACTTTCTGACAGAATATACTACAATTCTTTGTTAGTCTTTCAAATCAAATGCTCGTGCAGTTTTCGTCTTGCAATATGCAGAACAATTTGGGATTACTAGAAGCGTTGGACCCAACCAACGTAGTTGAAGGAAGGCCAAGGTCAATTATACCACTTATCATGCGATTCGCAAGTCTTTGTGATGAAAACGATTTCGAAGAAATTATTCAGGAATGGCGCCACTTGACGGTTCAAGGTTGTTCTTTCATCCTGTATAATGAGCCAGAAGAATTTTGGTTTTTGCTGTTCCACAAGAGAAATGTTGTCATCCTTGATGCTCAGTCTTCTTTCTTTACCACACTCCTCTGCATCGTCAGAAAGAATTTTATTTGTTTTCACAATATCAAAACTAAAAATCGAAATTGCTTGAAAACTACGCTTAATGCTCTTATGAGGTCGTAAACTTTGTTACAAAATATCGATTGTACGACGTG
>NC_068983.1:100247977-100248441 GCF_001194135.2 Octopus bimaculoides
AACGCCTTAGCCTCGCCAACGCCCATGGTAACGCTGCGAACGTGCTGGCTTGTTTCAGTTGGTTCTGTTGAACCTTGTGGTGTGCGACCAGTTGAAGCGCTTGGTGCTGCTTTGTAATTTTTTTTCTCTTTCTTCCCCACAAATGGTTTCAATACAGTTTTAGCAGAAAGATTTGGAAGAATTAGGAGAAAGTTCTGCGGTAATTTTCTTTCATATAAATAAATGTTTATGTTAATTAAAGAATTTGCCAGCAAAATCTTATAAAATGACAATGTTCTAAAAGATGTACATGTTTATATGTTATATAGGAAAAAAAATTCCTAATATCTGTGACAATATACTGAATTCATTCAGTGTTTGAGCTTTGGATTTACAAATTGGGTAGCTAGCAGAAAGTGAATTTACAACTTATGTGGATTACTGTGCATTCACTATATATATATATATATATATATATATATATA
>NC_068983.1:100248451-100255777 GCF_001194135.2 Octopus bimaculoides
ATATATATATATATATATATATATATATATGTAGTTAAGCCTATGTACCGTCATAGAGTGACCAATGGTTTCGCATCCACAAAGGGCTTAGCTCCTTGGACGTCTTGTCAGATATATGTAAAAATATGTATGTGTGTATATATGTAGCCAAAAAGCCAAATGACAGCGTTTTACTTCTTTCAGAGTAAGGAATGTTTCTGTTTGTGATACTAATATAGTTGACAAAATTCCAATACAATTTAATTTGCTTTGTTTGACTGTGGATCAGAAACACAAATACATATATTCGAACCGGTGCATATATGCATACTTACACAAGCACATATATACATATTACATATGCATAAGTATTTCATTTTCATTGGTGTTGTGGTGATAGATTTGAATCATACCTACATGTGTGCCCCCCGCTGACTTTCAGAAAAATGAACTTGCTATGAAATTTTTGTCAAATACCTTTTAAATGGTGTAGGTTACGATTATATCAGAATTTGATGTAAAAAAAAAAAAAAAAATTGGTGGCCGCTCACACATACATACCAATACATCACAATTTTTCTAAAATTTTAAGTTTCATTGTGTAGATGAATGTCAGTATGTGTGCATGTCACCATTTTTCTTTTTTTCACATTAATTTCCTATATAATTGGAATGTACATCCCATAAAAGTGTTTGTAGAAGATTTGATTAAAAATGTCATGAGGAAACAAAGTTAACTCATTTCCGCAACTTCAAAATAGTTTTCAGAACAAATATCAATATAATTTGGATCTAATTTGAAAACAATTTGTATTTTAATGTGGTTTTGTATTATACATATATCATATTCATGTGATGTATATGTAATTATCTCTGCTGGTAAAAAAGAACAATAATTTTTTTGCCAGAATCTATACCTAATGAAATGTAGGCTGTGTGGTAAGTAGCTTGCTTTCCAACCACATGGTTCCGGGTTCAGTCCCACTGTGTGGCACCTTGGGCAAGTGTCTTCTACTATAGCCTCGGGCCGACCAAAGCCTTGTGAGTGGATTTGGTAGACGGAAAATGAAAGAAGCCCGTCGTATATATGTATATATATATATGTATGCGTGTTTGTCCCCCCACCATCGCTTGACAACCGATGCTGGTGTGTTTATGTCCCCGTAACTTAGCGGTTCGGCAAAAAGAGACCAATAGAATAAGTACTAGGCTTACAAAGAATAAGTCCTGGGGTCGATTTGCTCGACTAAAGGCGGTGCTCCAGCATGGCTGCAGTCAAATGACTGAAAACAAGTAAAAGAGTAACAAATATCTATTTTTTAAAAAAGAAATGACGAAACAAAGTCGCGGGGGCACACACGATTGTGTAGGTATGCCAGATTTAAAATGTTCCCATATTCTTTCCAGCAATAATTCTGTCTGGATACTTGGATTTGACATTAGGAGATGACAATTAAGAGCAGGAAACAAATTTTGGTTTAGATTGTGGCCAAAAGATATATATCGTTCTGGTCTTTGTGCTATAGCTTCAGAAAAATTATAAAACATTATATCAAATACTTGAGCTGAAACATTTTTATTGGTCTGGCTTGAAATCTGTGTTAAACAATGTTACAAAAAAAGTGTGTTCCTTAAAAGGTATGACATACTGTCATGATAAGACCGCGCAGATCATTGTTGAAACAAATATATATATATATTTCTAAGAAGAATCTAATAACATTTGAAAATGTGGGAAGAAAATCTAGCCATCTCCATATCAGGTTATTTGAAAGAAAATTCTTTCAGCAGAGACTGGAAAACTCAAATGCTCACATAAATACTGACTAAACACTTCTCTTGCAATTACCTGTGATTATTAATAAAACAGAGATTATTTAGAGACTATAAAGAATTTTTTGGTCAGTAAGAGTTACTTACCCTGATTGAACTCTCACCTAAATTGTATTTGGTGCAACAGGCAAACTTCAAAACTTTTTATTGATGTTGTAAGTTTCATTGAAGAACTCTACACATGTTCATTGACCGGTAGCAAGTACCAAATACACTTAGCATTATTTTAATTTGTATTTATTTTCATATCTAAACCACAAACAGAATATCATTTCATTGTTTATCTATGACAAACGCAAACTCCTGTTTATCACAATATGCCTCGAATTATCACCTAATATTTACTAATGCGCTTTCTGTTGATATTACCAATAGTTATGTTGATTTCAGCTACAATATTATTTTTCTAATGATGGAAATACATATTCCTGGACCAAATTCGTGATCAATACCAGGTAATGTTGATTTTTTTCCCTTTACTTTACTCTTTGAAATATCACCTAATTTGTGCGACAAGTTTTGTTGCTTTTGGCAAGACTTTATTTCAATTCATTATTGAAAATGTGTACGTATTTACTAAAAGTTGTTACGCTTCCTGATTTTATTTCATCGCACATGTTTGCAATCTTTATGAAACATTCATAGAAAAGTTTCAAAAACTTTTCGAACATTTTACATCTTCAGTTGTCGTGTTTTGTTAGATTTAATAAAGTAAAAAAAAAAAAAAGAATAACAAGGCGAAACACCCATACACTTTCACTGGTTTATTGTAAGTCTGAGTTCTCTTTCGATTTAAACCCTGATTCGACTTATATTTATTTTAGTTTGAAAGCTATTTAATAAAGTAGCTTTTAAAATCAAGGAAGTTTTTGCTGCACATCTTATACGAATTCTCTCATTCAAATCAAACTGATTTATCGACCCTACAAGAAAAACGTTCAGCCTGGCGATTGTTAAGACTTGAACTTGTGACTATAGCGTTTAATTGTCAGCGATCAACTTATGATACATTTCTGTTTAAATTTTGTGATTTCTTTTACCTCACGTAAAGGGCGCACATGTAGGTTGTGATGGGATTAGAAATCGAAACCGCGCAACAGTAAACTATATTAAGTCATTTAATTATAGTTCATTAACATTTCCAATACAGCTGCTGATGGTAATATGAATCTTAAGATATTGCAGTATAGACATTTCGAAATTGTCTTTCGTTTCACTCAAGCTAAATTTTCTTAAAAATGATAAAATAAATCAATACATTTTTATTATTTTTTTTTCTTGCTTAAAACTAAACTATTATATATTTCGAACATACTGACACAAACAAGTTAATAGGATATTTGATCTTTCTTTACAACTAACTGCTTAAATTATTTGTATGCCTCTCCATGTGAATTGAAGCTGGATTACCTGTTATTGAAATTTGGGTGTAGCTTAAGTGATAGTCCGCCCATGAATGTCATTATTGGAGATTGTGTCTCTAATCCATCTCCTTGCTTTGTAAATCTTGGCGGAACCAGGTTGTTCATAAAAACCAGAAACATTTTTGCCTTATTTTGAATTTATCATTGGTCCAGCTACAACAATTGCCAAGTTATTCGTGTTTTCAAAATAAGCTTTCAGTGGAATCTTATATCAAAACGAAATTGCTTTAAATTTCTTAGAAATCTATCTGGCTCTTATTTCGATAGTCCAATTTCATAAAATTCAGTCTTTCTTCAGGCACCTGTGTATAATCTGTGACTGGTGTTAACAAAACTTAGCATTTAGCTTCCACAAAAGGTGTGCAACAGGTTTCAGGAAATTATTTTGTTCCTTGATTTCCGTTTATCCAACCGCAGAATTATACACTCGAGAATGTGTTCGTTGCTAAGCAGTACAATGTCTCATAGTTTTGAGTTCTAACCCCATCTTAATTCCACTGTAGTTTATCTGTGCGAAAGTGACAAAATATAATACCTTGTCTTTAAAATACACACACACACACACACACACACACGCACACGCACACACACAACCCTGATATTTGCTCTGCAAATTTTCCTTTAACTGAGTTTTTGTGTTTGATAAAGAAAGAAATCGCATTGAATTAATAAATATACCTTTCCTCACTTAGAGAGATATCGCTGAAGTCAACACGAAAAGAGAGGTTATCGAATTAGTTATTGGCTTCATCTTTTGTGATGTTATTTACGTTGCCCGATCCATCGAGATAATCTCAGATTGTCTTGTATCAATGAAAATTACACAAAGAATTAATATTCCATCTTCAAAAGATGTGAACATACACTCTTGCGCTCGCTATTATTATTTTTTTCTTGTATATTCTTGCATTTTCTTCTTTTTTCCATATCGTCTCATTTTCTGTCTTTAATTCCCGTTCTGATTCTGAATAACTATTTCTTTCTATATCACTATTTGGAAAACTGTCTATTGTGGAGCAAACTATGTCGATTGTCATGTACGCATAGAATTATATCTTGCTTGGCTATATCTGCTAATACTGCGTGTTGTGAGCTGAGAGTGGAGGACTTTTCGGATATAGGTAGGATAGGAAAACGCCTTAAAATTGTAAAAATTAGAATGAACTGAAATGTTGAGTAGCTCTCAACCAGTTTTTATCTACGGATCCTTTTGATCTCTATTTCACTTGTGTAGACCCTTTTAGCCATTTGATGCTTTAAAAATCCTATATTTTTATAATTAAATATTATTAGGAATTGTAGGAATTGTTTAAATAGTTTATGTATTGTAGAAGTATAACTAGTTTATTTCACATAAATTTTTAACAACAGCTTATGTTGGCTCCCTAAGGGTCATTGGACCCCAGCTGAGAACTGTACAACAAATGAGTTGTCCAGTTCAATTTATGTGAGTATGGAAACAAAATATTTACCTAATGATAAATTTAATGGAATATATTGTAATTTGTTATCCCATTGTGTTAGCATTGTATTAGCTGGTGAGTTATGTTAAAAAAAAAGTTTTAGAATTAACATTTGAAGTAGAAAGGCTTTCTGTATAAAGTAACCTTTAAATATTTCTTAAAATTAAGGGAAGTGGTGGTGCTGGGGATATTCATACTAAAGTCCCCCCAATTAAAATGCTGTGCCTTATGCTAATGATGTTAATAACACATAATATTCAATAATTGGCCTGTCATCCAATGGAAGAATAATGTTGGTCAGTTACAAACAATAAAGGGAAATTATTTTATGTTCAGAAAATTGTGTTCTGAGTTAAAGTGACCTTTTTTTTTACTGTAAATTTGTTTTTTAAATCTGAAGTGGACAACAATTTTCTAATAGCTATTGGCTGCATGCCATATTTTACTTCAATAATTTGCTGTCCCATAACCGTTATTCATTGGTACTAAATAAGACATGAAACAATTTCTGAGAAAGCAATTGAAAGAAGTTTGTTAGATAAGAAGAAACAAATGTGTTGATGACTCAAGTTTTTGAAGCGTATTAGTAGCTGTTAACTTATATTGATGAGTTACTTATTTTAAAATGAACTTGCCCACCACCATATAAAAGAAAAGCAAAATTTGAAGTTTTCTCAAAAATTACTTTGATTAAAAAATAAATCTTTTGAGTGAATTATTGACGTTTGTCAACATGTTTAGAGAGTTGTTCATTGCTTCATGAATTATAATGGAAGTGTGGATGAAAGAAAGTCAATGGCTTTTTGGTTTCACTAAATTCTACTAATTTTCAGTAAGAATTTTTGAAATGTACAATGTATATTATAAGTTAATATTTGTTATGAGATCAACAATTTGAAATGGTTTGAGATATGTTTGAACTTGCATTCATAGCTAAAGACTTGTGTTTTGATATTTCTCATGAAATAAAAAGTTGTTTCTGAAGATTGGGACTGAAACAGCAACTTGACACTCAAGATAGGAAACATTAAAAAAAAATCATACTAATTTATATTAGAAAAAGTATAAAGTAGATTTTTATCTTCTATTGTTTGTTTTTCATTTTCTGAAAAGAAAAAAAAATCAAATTAAATATTTATAAATATTAAACTTGTTTTTTTAAAACATTTGATTAAATGTTATTCATTGATCAGGCTTAATAGTGCACTTATACAGAACAGGCTTATAGTGCATATTCTTAGTTGAGTGACTAATATGTGCTATATATCAATCAATAACATTTTTTGACACTCTTCCTCCCCTCTGTTAATGAGATGACAAAATAGATTTTGCATTCATATAATTCTTTTTTTTTTTCACCTAGGAGTTTGACTAGCTTAAAAAGTTGGCAACCGTTTTTATTTTAGGTGCCCCAGCATGGTGACAGCTGAAACTAGACCAAATCAAATCAAATGGCAATTTGTCTACCCACTTTTTAATCTTCACAACACCCTACCCTTCTTGATAAACACTGTATTAGGATATGAATGGTTTAATATGGGACTACCAAAAGTCGATCAAGCTTTCATGATTAGTTTCAATATGGTTATTATTGCTACTGAAGAAATGAAGATGAGAAGAGAAGCAAATCCATTAGGGATAGTTTCTATGATGTTGAAGGCTTCAGATTATGTGGATCATATGCTACTCAATGGTGATTTTGTCAATGACTGATATAGCATTGTCAACCAATATAAAGGCAAAAAGGAAATGTACTTTGAGAGAGAGAGAGAGAGATAGAGAATAAAGACTTCAAACTTTGATTAAATTTTGAAAGTATCTGAATGTTTTAAAATTTAGTTCAGGATAGAGTTACCTAGCATAAGATGCAGTTTGAGTTTGTGCTAAGCTGTGGAATAATTGATGTGTGATTATTCAAGAGGAGATCTTTGCTAAGAGCAAACCACTCAAACTGTGAATGAAGGTACTGTGTTAGCAAGATTAAAGTTGACAACAAGGTATTTAGCACACAAGATGGTGTCTATCAGGGACATGTACTCATACCCACCTTCCTTTTTAATTCAGTATAAACCTTGAAGCTTATAATTCAAGAATCCGGGATAAGATGTGCTTGGAAATTTTTATTTGCTAGAAACTTAACTCTCATAGCAGAATCTGTCAAAGAGTTTGCAGTAAAAGTTTCAGTATTAAAGCATGTTCTAAAAATTAAAAGCATAAAAAAAGTCAAAATGGTATAGCAAGTTGATGCAGGTAGTTTATCATGTCCCTCTCCGACTTTTAGTTCATGCAAGTGAAAAAAACCATATTATTTATGGGATGACCCAATATATATATATTGGAAATGTGCTGTGCGTGAGAAGACCCGGCAAGCCAAGTAAGATCGTTGCCAGTGCCCCTGGACTGGTTCCTGTCGGATTTTCGAGCGAGATCGTTGCCAGTGCCCCTGGACTGGCTTGTGTGGGTGGCACATAAAAGACACCATTTCGAGCGTGGCCGTTTTCATGCGGGTGACACGTAAAAGCACCCACTACACTCTCTGAGTGGTTGGCGTTAGGAAGGGCATCCAGCTGTAGAAACTCTGCCAAATTAGATTGGAGCCTGGTGTTGCCATCCGGTTTCACCAGTCC
>NC_068983.1:100255916-100266243 GCF_001194135.2 Octopus bimaculoides
ATATATTTAGATCTCAAGAAGCATCCAATTAATGCTAAGCTAACAGTTAAAGACTAATAGAATTTGCCATTGTTGTTTGTTTTCCTTTGTTTATTCAAACGAATAGCATCTTGATATTCTAATACTGAAGGCTAGTTGGTTCAAATCATATTAAATGAAATGTAATGGTATATTTATATATATATCTCAGTTATGGATTTGTTCATTTTATATCCATTTTTTTTCATTCTAACATAGGTTAAATGAATATGTTATCAAGACATTATTTTATAGCCAGATGCCTTCTTATCACTCATCCATAGCTTTAACCAAGTAAGGGATCTCTTATTTCACACATCTTCAATGAAGTGAGTAGATGATTTGGTGACAGCAATGGCAATAAGAACACTGCTTGTAATGAGTTTCATAAAGCGCAGATGTAAACAACAGACACATGCACATACATGTCAGGCCTCTTTTAGTTTCTGTCTACCAAATTCACTCATAAGGCTTTGGTCTGCCTAATGTTATAGTAGAATACACTTGCCCAAGGTAGGACTGAACCTGGAACCATGTGGATGGGAAGCAAACTTTTTAACCTCACCTGCTATGCTTGTGCCTATTATTTGAAATTCATCAAGAATTAAATAGAGACTCAGCTGTTAAATGTAACAGAACTTGAGGTTTAAAGAAGATGCTTTTTAATTCCATTTCATTAAAAGAAGAGTTTGTAGAAGAATTCACTGTTGATTTGGCATGAGGAATGAAAGAATCTATTTTGGGCACTTGCCCGTCTTTCAAGAGAGGGAATATAAATACATGATGGAATATCCCATACTTCGGGATATCCCAGAAAAAGCTGTAAGATTTTGAATTTCTTTCTATAATAATATTGTATACGACTTGAGATGTTTGCCTTGTCTTAATGTTTGCTGTCCTGTTTAACAATTATCATCATCATCGTCATTTAACGTCCGCTTTCCATGCTAGCATGGGTTGGGCGATTTGACTGAGGACTGGTGAAACCAGATGGCTACACCAGGCTCCAATCTGATTTGACAGAGTTTCTACAGCTGGATGCCCTTCCTAACGCCAACCACTCAGATAGTGTAGTGGGTGCTTTTACGTGCCGCTGGCAAACTGTTGTGGTCTTGGTTGGAAAAGTTTGAATGAACAATAGAATACAATAAAGAGGAGGAAAAGCCAGTGAGATAGTTTGAATAATATGGTTTTAAATTTTGGAACAAGGCTGGCAATTTTAGGGAAAAAAGACTAGTCAATTATATTGACCCTCAGTGCTCAGCTTTTTTTAATTTTTTTGATCCTGAAAGGATGAAAAGCACAGTTGACTTCTGCAGAATTTTAATTCAGAACATAAAGAGCTGGAAGAAAAGCTGCTGAGCATTTTGTCTGATGTGCTAACAATTCTACCAGGGGCCGGCAAAGTTTGTTTCAAGACCTATTTAGATAAGAGTATTGATCATCATTGGGTGCCAAGTTTATGTTCCTTTAAAACTGGAAATACACTAATCAAAATATACTATAACTATATAAACATATGACTAAGTTGATTTCCATGCAATTTCATTGGTACTGAATCAGGTTATGTTACTCATAATAAAATAAATTTGAACATTATTTTGTGGGGTTACTGCCATGTCTTAAATATTTCCATGTTTGTAAATAGTACAGGAAATATGAAAATAGATTTAGGATAGATCAATTAGTTTAGAAAACATTTACTGTTATGCTAAGCAATGTACTGGTGGCTGGTTTGATGCTGCTGTCATATAGCTTAACTATAAGTTAGCCTCTCAGCCTGTCAGTGTCCCTATGACCTGCTCTCTGTTACTCTAGACAACATAGTGGTAGTGTTAAGCAGCTGGTTATAGAACCAAAATTAGATGGTAACAGCTTGACATGTCTGTTACCCCATGTAGGACAGTTCAATCATTTAAAATAAATTGTTAATAACCAATGTACTTAGAATGAACAAACTTTCTCAGGGTGTGCAGCATTGTGCCATTGTTAGAAAAATAGGGGTTAGGGTTCTAAAAAATTGTAGTGATAAATGAATTCCATGCTCTTTGTAAATGGAATGAATGGTAGATTCAATTACACCAAACTTGCAGTGCACACCAGTGAATCTTCAACAATCGCACAATTTCTTCATTATCTCTACCTTTTCCTGTGGAGAATACACTCATCTGCATTAATTGTTAGACTCAGGTGCCTTTGTACTTTTTTCTGTTCACTGGATCCATGTTGAGGGGTAGGAGTACATAAATCCATATAAAAAAAAAATGTGCAGCCTTATAGTACATTCATGTAGACACAAGCAATTGTCAGGGCATTCTTGGTAGCTGAGCATTGTGGGTGGTTGCTGGGATGCATTTTTGTGGTACAAGCAGAAACTTCAATTGATTTTTGACCCTTGTTATCACAGAATAATCTGTGATAAGCAGAACATGCTTCACAATTAAACACCATGTTATCCTGGATCAGTGATGAATGAATCAATGATAATTAAGCCTTCATGTATTTAACTGTTTTTGTAAGTTGCCGGTCTGTTAAATATTTTATCTCACTGCTATACTGTACTATGGAATATTTTGTTGTTGTTGGCACTCCGTCGCTTACGACGTCGAGGGTTCCAGTTGATCCGATCAACGGAACAGCCTGCTCGTGAAATTAACGTGCAAGTGGCTGAGCACTCCACAGACACGTGTACCCTTAATGTAGTTCTCAGGGATATTCAGCGTGACACAGTGTGACAAGGCTGACCCTTTGAATTACAGGTACAACAGAAACAGGAAGAAAGAGTGAGAGAAAGTTGTGGTGAAAGAGTACAGCAGAGTTCGCCACCATCCCCTGCTGGAGCCTTGTGGAGCTTTTAGGTGTTTTCGCTCAATAAACACTCACAACGCCCGGTCTGGGAATCGAAACCGCGATCCTATGACCGCGAGTCCGCTGCCCTAACCACTGGGCCATTGCGCCTCCACACTATGGAATATATCCAGATGTTAACCAGCACTGTGTTGCAGACTGATATAAACACCTTATCTTTACATACAAAAATCTTTACTGTTAATGGATGCAAAATAGTGTATCCAATTTACTTCTGCTCCAAATAATAGTGGGTTTATAAACAGGGTCACTATGAATAGTTAGGATGGGTACTCAGCTGCTGATAACATCTCAATATATGAAAGGAACTAGTTCAGCTGATCCTTCTTTTTCTTCATATGAAAACATGTCTACATTTCTCTATTACAACAGTGTTGAATAAACAGTAAAATTATACTCTGTAGCACAGTATAGCATTAATTCTTTTCATCTACACTTTGAGTTCAATTCCCATAAGGGTTGAATTTGTTTTAGCAAAATTAACACTATTCATGTATTGAGGTTAATTAATTCTACTATTTACCTCCTTTACTTATTTGCAGTCTTGTGCCAATAATGTAAGAAATTGTCATTTGTTCTCTCTCTCTCTGCCTTCTCTCTCCCCGCAGTCTGTCATTTTCTGGTTTCCTTTCTCTCTCATTCTCTGTCTTTACTTCACTTTTTCCCCTCTTTCACCTGTTTCTCATCATGTTTCTTTTCTTCTTTTGTTCAGTCTCATTACTCTCTCTTTCTTTCACTCCTTCCCTTCATATTCATGTTCAGGAATTCCTTAAAGAAGCCAAGAGCAAGAATGTTAAAAACAAATTTGACAGTTTCCAGTTGATTTGAGTGGGCTGTTTTTCTTACAGCTGATACAGTTGTTGTCACACTTCCATTACTGTATTCTCTGACAGGTATTCACCTGTCCTATTTTTTTCTTGATTTTTATTCTCGGTAACTTTCTGTAAAGGGTCAGGGTATACTTGCCCTACATATTGTTGATTTGTTCTTTAGCATAGTTTCATTTGTGACATCAAAAGAAACTGGAGAACTTATGCTAAAAAATAAAAATTAAACACAATGAAGCAGGTACATTCTTCACACATTTTCTCTATTGAATATTTACAGTGTAGTCATAACCCATAGCCTCTAGCATCTGTTATAGAGTCTTTTTATTAACTTTAAATGCATATGTGTATATCTATCTATCTATCTATCTATTTCGATAGATAGATAGATAGATAGATAGATAGATAGATAGATATAACCCATATATGTATCATACTTAATGCAGACACATCACAGAAAGCCAAATTAACTGTGGTATTCATCTATCTATCTATTTATCTATCTATCGACAGATAGATAGATAGATAGATAGCCCATATATGTATCATACTTAATGCAGACACATCACGGAAAGCCAAATTAACTGTGGTATTCATTCAGAATTGATTAGGAAAATAGTGGTTGCAAAATCACTGATGTTGCAATGAGCCTGTGGGCTGATTAAAAATCTGTTATGTTCATTAGAAGCAGTATTAGATTAAAATAGCCATCTATGTATCATATTTAATACAAATACATCATGATAATCCAAATTAATTTTGTGGGGTACATGCTACTGATGAAGTTCAAAAAGGCAGAAATACATATCTAGCATTCTCATCACTGCTGCTGGACAGTTTTCATTTGTTACTGATGTATTTGTATCAACACAGTACGTCCATAAGAGGTATTATCTCTGAATGGGTATCACAGTTAATTTGGTATTTCATGATGTATTTGTATCAAGTATGATACATAGATGGCTATTTTAATCTAATACTGCTTCTGTTGCACATAATGGACATACATGTGCATGCGGCACTCCGTCCTGCTACATTTTCTTTACATTTCTATAATGTATTTTTATGCTTCACTGGTTTTGTCTAGCATGTCTGAAGTGCAAACTGGTAGCAATATTTTCTTGAAATAAAATATTACTATTCTTGATGGAAACAAAAGACAAAATATTATCATTGTCATCAACAGCATATATTTGCCATAGTGCCAAATTCAAATATATAATTTAGTACATACATACACACTCTTGGTCAGGAAGCAAGTTTCTATCTATCTTACTGAACTATATTGTGCTTAAAACTCACCTAAGAAAGGGCTCACTCTGTAGAATGTATGTAAGGAATGTTGTGATATTTTTGTCCTTATTTTTTTGAGCCCTTTCCCTATCTAACCACTGAATACTGTACATGGTCAAATGCAATCAGTCTATCTATGTTAAGATACTATTTTTAAAATTGCAATGTTTGTGATATACTTTAATTGATCTGGTTTTTGGGCAAAAGTCCCATTTGATCTTAATCTAAGAAGATAGTGTTGTGTTACAAATACCAACCTATTATATCAATAAGCAACTTAATTTAATTATTTAGATCTTGAAACACATATTTTTACTAGTTTGTAATCTTATAAATATGTAGTTACTTGACCTCCTTAATATAGAAGCTAATAATCCTATTGCGTTCAAACAGAAAAATAATCAAGACAAGAGAAAATCAAGTCTGAATTATAGATCAAAAAGTTATTAGAAACTTTTCTTTTTCTGTTTCCTTCAATTAAGCTTTAGGAGTAGCCTGGTATAAAAACCTATTTCAATAATTTCTATATATCTTTGATTCTTTATACTTATACAACCCATACAAACTATGTAAAAATAGATTTTAAAAAAATGTAGGTTTTTTTTTACTAGATACAAATATCTTATAATTTTGGTGAGTTATGATATTCATGGCTTTCTTTTCCAAATATGTGGTTTATTGATTTCTAACATAGGCACACAGGCACAAATTGTAGAGAAAGGAATAGTTAATTCCAATACACCCAATACTTTGACTCTTTATTCTATCAACCCCTTGGAAGATGAAAGGTTAAAGTTCTGAGAAATGATGCAACTAAATACTGCAATACATTTTGTTCAGTGTTTTACTGATTCAATCAGTCAACCGATCTTTCAGTTAAGGATGTAATTCTTTTTACCAAAGGTACTGGGCCAGAAATTTTGTAGGGAGGTGCTCGTCAATTACATTGACCCCAGTGTTCAATTGGTACTTATTTTATCAACCCCCAAAGGGATGAAAGACAAAGTTAACCTCAGTGGCATTTGATCTCAGAATGTGAGGCTGGAAGAAATGCTGTTAAGCATTTTGTTCAGTAATTCTACCAGCTCACTGTTTCTTTTAGTTATAAATATAATACAACAGATTATTATCTGTTAACTTGGTTATTTTTGCAATATATTTTATATAATCTGAACTTAGCTGCAAAGTACCTATTTGTATAGTATACATCAGTTAATATTTTAACTTATTTATTATTTCAGGTTTACTTGTTGAATCTATATGTTAGTTTGTCTATATGTTAGTTTGTCTATATGTTAGTTTGTCTATATGTTAGTTTGTCTATATGTTAGTTTGTCTATATGTTAGTTTGTCTATATGTTAGTTTGTCTATATGTTAGTTTGTCTATATGTTAGTTTGTCTATATGTTAGTTACAAGTGGTGTGTTTGTTGAAAATATTAGTTTAAACTTACAAAAGTAACTGTAAATGTTAAAGAAATGTGACAGCATACTTCTTTTTAACTATAAATTCATGGTCTGATTAACATTCAGTCAAATTACTTTACTCTAAATGCTGTGTTGTTGTTAAGGCTCATTTTTCTCTTGTTATTCAATTGTGCTGGAAAACAGTCATTGTGTTTTCAGGGTGGCGAGCTGGCAGAAATGTTAGTATGCTGGGCGAAATGCTTAGCAGTATTTCGTCTGTCTTTATGTTCTGAGTTCAAATTCTGCCAAGGTCGACTTTGCCTTTCATCCTTCCGGAGTTGATAAATTAAGTACCAGTTGTGTACTGGGGTCGATCTAATCAACTGGCCCCCTCCCTCTAAATTTCGGGCCTTGTGCCTATAGTAGAAAAGAAGAAAAGGTATGTGAGATATGTTTCAGATATGTGATATGAGTTAATGTAATGTATATATGTGGTATTCTTTTTTAAACTGTGGAGGAGAAGCAGTATCCATAACTTTTGCAAGCTAAGACTGGTGAAATATGATGGTCATTTTGAACACCTGTAGGTTAATCCTTCAGCATTCAGATTACTCTGTCAAATTTAATGTTTATATATCCACATTATTTTGAATTACTCATGCACTGTCTTGTAACTTTGAGATTTCAATGATGTAATTTTTAGAATGACATTGTAGTGTAGATATGAAAGGTTGGATTTGACCAGTTTGAACATAAAACAGACAGGATATTTGGGACAGATATGGCTGGTTTAAATGTTAAAGGGTGAATGTCTGTTGGGAAAATGTGAGCAAGGAGGGATTTTCAGAAGGTTGTAGATTTTAGAAAGTGCAGATCTTAGATGCTAAGATACAGCAAGGGTGATGTAAGGAAGAGTAATGGATGTGCTTGGAGGGACTGTGTGTATGAGGTATGCAGTTAACTACTTTCAGAAGAGCAGAGACCATTGGGATTGGCAGAGCATGGAAAACAGCCAGTCTGTGAGTTAGTAGTTTAAGAATGTTGGAATCGATTCATTACCAATTGAAAGTTTTCTTTTTGTTTTAGATACATTTTAGGATGTGTTGTATGTGTTTGTGTGTGCTGTAGTATTATTCCGTGGAGGCGCAATGGCCCAGTGGTTAGGGCAGCAGACTCGCGGTCATAGGATCGCGGTTTCGATTCCCAGACCAGGCGTTGTGAGTGTTTATTGAGCGAAAACATCTAAAGTTCCACGAGGCTCTGGCAGGGGATGGTGGCAGACCTTGCTGTACTCTTTCACCACAACTTTCTCTCACTCTTACTTCCTGTTTCTGTTGTACCTGTAATTCAAAGGGCCAGCCTTGTCACACTGTGTCACGCTGAATATCCCTGAGAACTACGTTAAGGGTGCACATGTCTGTGGAGTGCTCAACCACTTGCACGTTAATTTCATGAGCAGGCTGTTCCGTTGATCGGATCAACTGGAACCCTTGATGTCGTAAGCGACGGAGTGCCAACAACAACAAGTACTATCCCAGATATAGGACCAGTATTCCAATGCAAACTTTGTAGAGCACCCCAAACTGAGTGCATGAAATTTTTCTGATTCTAAAGAGGAATACTAGTGTTTGTTGCTGCAATTTTGGCAATGTTATAGATGTCTAATAATTGTAAAGTCTAGCACTCAGGGCAACTTATGAGTTTTAGTTGTATATTGTTTATGTGTAAAGAGAGTTTTCTTCATGTATGAAGTGATTATGTTTTTGCTATCAAAAGATACTAGAGTGTTTGAAGAATGCTACTCAAGGTCTCTGTTCATGGAGATAATATAGATCTGGCATGAAGTGTTTTAGTTATGTTTAGATGATGCCTGCATGCAGAAAGTTAAGTAGTGAAGAGCTGTACTATCTTCGTATGAATGTTGTTAAGTGACTGAAAATAGGTCATTATAATGTACAGAAGGAAGATTGTGAGGGGATATAGCCAAACCTTGGATTCACTGCTGTTGGTAATATTCATTGTAGAGTGGCCTGTTTGCATACATGGTTGTTATGGAAGCTTCTGAATAAAAAAAGGGAAAAAAAGAAGACAACTGGAAACCAGTGATAAATGACAAAAGGGAGCAAAATAACTATTGCACTCTTTTTGCTGATATGAGTTTCAACTGAAGATCTAAGTTTATACTATTTACATATGATGATGAAACAGGGTGCCTCTCTCACCTCTCAGATTTTAATCTTTGGCAAGGAGCAAGTCAATAGCTTTAATATTGAAGTACCTAGATATAAATTATTCTATCAATCCCTTACTTTTGGGGAGCAATAATAAGAACTGTTGAAAAAAGTTGCTGTTATTGACACATTACAGCCAGTTGAGATTATTGCTAGATTCTTTGTATTATCTATTGTGTTGCTTCATAATTCTGTTTTCAAAGTTCTTACAAAATTCTTAAACCTTTCTTTTCTCTACAAAGATCTGTTCCCAAGAAGGCTAACCACTCTACCCATGCTAACTACCAACCTATCACTCTCAATTCCAACATCTCAAATATGATAAAGATCTCAAGGATTATAAATAACTAGTCTTTAAGAATCATCTTCCCAGAACCTTGAATCTCTTTCTCTCCTTCTTCAGTAACAATCACTACAAACCATGCAGAGCCAGATATATCAGAGGCATACTCTTGCATGTCCCTCATCAGTGGTCCCACACTTTTAAGAATTTTGATGAAATCAAAACCACTGAACTAGATGTGACCATAAAACCTTTGACCATGTTTAATGTAAGGGCAACAGAGCTAACTATCTGCTTATGGAATCCATCTAAATCGCATACATTGTCTTCTCACCCTGACTATTTTGCTAATATTACAACAGCTTCTGCTTCTTGGAACCAACTAGTTGCTTACAATATCTACCCGACACATTCATTTCTCTGCTTCTAGTCATTCATACTGCATCTTTCTACTCTAGTCTTACACAACTACTCTCACCAATCCTTTATCCTTAGAATGCCATTATTTCAAAATATCCCCACCCAATGTTTTTCCAGAAGATGTTGGGTTTTTGTAGGTTAAACACAAACCACATTGATATTACTTGTCTCAGAGGGCAGACAAATGTCACAAGTACAACCTGTCTTGAATAAACCATAAAAAATATCTAGTCAACTTTGCTTTTCATTTGTGAAGAAATTATGAAATAATAGGAAAAGATATAAAGTTCTTTTAGGGAGAATGGTTCTTTGACTTGGTTTTCAAAAATAAATAAATAAATAGAAAAGCTGGAAGGTCTCCATGTGATTGACAGAACCAGTTAAGTATTACAGATGTTTAAACAAACCCAAAGTTATCTATTCTTTCATTCTTCACTAATCTTTTTCTTGAAAAGGTGCAGGGTGGTTGAAGTTGAACAAATCAATGGAATATCAGTCCATTGGCTTGAAAGGCTGTCAGTTTATATTTTATCGCTGGCATGATGCTCTGTCCTTAAATTTCACACAGTCTTGTAAATATAACTGACTGCTATAAGCAGTCTGATCACTTTATTATCATTATGAATGCTAGCTTTGAAAGCAGTGTTCTCTGACAGACTGACTTCCTGATTGACATTCATTGCACAAATGCATTTTTTTCAGTGATGCCTCAACATAAAATTAAAATGGCAAATGATTTTTATACTCCGAGACATTTGGCACTTAACCTTTGCTTTCATGATGCTCACCTCTACTGTCATGAACAACGAATATATCTTGGGAAACATTTATAGATAATCTGGAACTGGTTCTTGTCATGTAATGAGCTAATTAAATTAAGTATACTGTCTAAAAAATTCAATAAAACAGTGCAGGAGATTTAAAATCAAAGCCTTTGAAAAGTGATAGTTTAGTATACCATCTACTGCATCATTTCATTTT
>NC_068983.1:100266310-100272816 GCF_001194135.2 Octopus bimaculoides
ATATATATATATATATATATATACTTGCTATAATATTTTTCAGAATGCAGGAACTCTTTGCTCTGGTGCTCAATGATAAAGATTTATCAAAGGCTGGAGAGCTTTTCTCTCTTGATGATAAAGACATTCAGCATGATCTAACTGAAGTACTTGAACGCATTTGTCAGATTGTTGACAGCTTTGATTATGTAACCAGCAGTAATGACCAGAGTGTTGTAGAAATATGTGTAACAAGAGTCACATCAGCAATCAGGTATGTATTCTCCATAATAACGTAAATATGAAGTTATTATTTTCCATTTTGCTTTGAATTGGATATTGGACATAAACTAAATAAAACATAAATAAATGAAAATAATGATTGTTAGGGTTTTGTTTTTAGATCAAAGATTCTCATTTGCTGTGAATTACATCAAAAGTAGAGCAGTTTCTTCTCCATATGTTTTTACTTTCATCACATTGTCAGGAGTTGCATCATTATCATTAACTGACTGACATTAATTCAGTGATGGTGAGCAAGCATAGCATAAAATTTATTATAATTAACATTTTATTACACTTGCATACCAAGACCAAAACATGTCTGGAGTTGTCACTGTCTACTTAAGGTGAGTCTGTCCTGCTCACTCCATTACCTATTTCCAATTACAATTAAAAGTGCATCGACCAATTTCAATTAAAATATTTTTTTTTATACTTTGAAATGTTATCCTTGATTTTGTTAGGCATTGTTCAACAATGTTACCTTGTTAATACATGTATTGATTCAATTAATCATTGTGTTTGCCATATTAAGTTTTTTAGTATTTCTTTCTCTATGACTTTTTGTAGTGTATCCCATTATCATCTTCATAATCAATTTGCGAAAATAAATTAAGTTCTCAAAAATCATCTTATAAAATTAGAATAATGAAATAGATCTCTTTTCAGAAAGCAAAATCCTTTAAATCAAAATAAAACCTGATATTTTAGAGAAACAAAACTAAAGATTGTGAAAAAAGAAAAAAGAAAAAAATTCTAAGTTATGTATAGAGTTGACAATTAGTGTTTTAGTAACAGAATTAAACAAATGGCGACAGATTAAACAAGCAGGTATTGTGGGAACAAACTGTAGCAAGGGTCAGTTGAAATAATTTATGACTGTCAATCAATTGCTTATTCATGGACTCAAAATAGACTGTAAGGCCTTAATTGATCGGGGCTAAGGATATAAATACACTACCACTTCATAGTTTATGCTTCTATATTTACATTTTTCTCCTTAGATTTACAGGTTCGTTTATATGACTCACAGTTACTAAAAACAGGAACAAAAACCTATTGTTATTTAAATGACTAACTTATGATTATATTACTTAGGTTATCTTGGAACTTGTCTAAGGCAATCCTGCAATCCTAATCGTAAACCTTATCAAAATGGAAACATGTTACTACTTATGGTAAAAATCTAATGTCACTGATAACATTTGAAATGCATTTGTTTGACTTCTGTTACCAGTTTTAAGAATTTGAAAACTGAAATTAGAACAAGACTGATTGTATGTTTTTATTTGTTAATATTATCATTTTCCTTATCTGACTACAATTACTATGCTACATTTATTGGTGATGATGATAATATACTACATATTATTTGATGATGATGATACCAAATAGTTCTCAGTTATTCTCTTGGAATTCTTAAATATCCCTAGATTAAGCTGAAATTTGGCTTCTCAGACTAAAATAGAGATCCACTGTCAGAAGTACATAACACTGTGTAACATGATTTTTGTCCTTAGGTGACAACTGTTATTTCCTGTTTGCTTACCCCTAGAAAGTATGGAAAATGGCTAATACTTCCTTCAAACTTTGCTTTTGTTACATTTATTTAAACCCCAAATAATCCATCTCAACACATCACTCTGATACTTCTCCACTACTCCTACTCATGATCAGAGATGCACATATTGTCAGCCACTAAGGAACATGCTCAAGTGGTTAAGGTCATACAACTGGCAAGCAATTCTGTGGTATTGAGCAGAATATTTGCTATAACAATATTTCTGCTTCAGCTACTCAGCACTGAATCTGCCTGAAATGTAATGGAAAATAAGTCTGTTTCAAATCATTGATGTCCAGGTTACAAAAGCGAAGTTTGAAGGGAATAGTAGTCATTTTCTTTGACTTCTAGATAGAAGCAAATAGGAAATAAAACTTACTGACCAAAGACAAAAAAAAACAAAAAACTTGGTGATTGTAATGTGCATTCACTGTATTACTTGGAGCCAAACATGAAATGAGTTTAACTTTTATTTTTTCATTAAATTTTAATGTATTTAGAGTAAAATTTTATTGAATTTTAAAATTTGCTTTTTTTTTTAAAAATTAAAAGTTATTTAGACTTGCTATTGTTTAGCATCTTGCCAGCACTGAACAAAATTCTAATTAAAGGCATTCCTGCTATGATCATCCTATTTTGTCTTAGGATGTTTATTCTCAGGTATATGAATCAGAAACTAATCTGTTGTCCAATGTGCCCTCCTTTATTATTTTTTGGGTTGGTAAGGTATGATTTGAGGGTGATTTGGTTGCTATTTCTAATAAGCTAAGTGCCCATTTAGAGATTTCCTTGACCCAAAATTTTAAAACAAAAACATCCTGTTCAGATTGTCATTGATCTGATTTTCAGGTAATTGAACCACCTCTCTGAAGTATTAAGTTTCTTTAACTTGGTATATTTAACTTAATGCAGAATTTTAAATTGGAGGTCAACGAATCCAAATTCAACCTAGAATTGCATATTCCTCTCCAAATATAGGTTGTCTGGTTAATAGTTAGAAAACGTAAATGAGTTTCATGAAAAGTTTGAGGTAGATGATTTTGATGCTTTTTTTTTGGAAGTTTAAAAGCAACTTCCCTATTCTGACAAAGTAACAATACAAAAGAACTATCTTTCTATGTTTCTTTAGTATCCTGACCTTTATATGAAAAACTTCTCTAGAGCTACATTTTGTATTGAGATTAATAATCTCTTGATGAAGTTTCTTCCCCATAATCTCTAATCTGATCTTACTTTCTCCTATTTGCTGCTACTGGATGCTTCTATTCTAAGCTGTGTATTTTTTCTCTTTTGACCTTTTGTATGTAGCTACAAACTTAACCCAAATAAAAATGTTGGCAATTCTCAGGAAAAAAAAAAATACTATGCTGTTTATTCATATTTTTGACAGAGAGACAGACAGTATCAGCAGTCATGTCAATGCTATGATATCTTTGTTGGAAGTATGCCTCAAGTACAATCTGCAACCAAGTGGCAAGGATGAAGATCCAGCACATGCTAAAATTGCATCAGATGTTCTCAGCTGTTTATTTATGGTACATTTTATATCATTTTAAAAAATACTTAATTGCTACAGTGTAGATGATTAGTAGTAGGGCAATTAATAGGGTTTTTAAAAATTGTTTTGTAATATATTCTAAGGGAGACCTTTTGTTTATGACTATTAAAAATTAACTATTTTGTTGTTAAAAAGTTATTTTAATTGCTAGGTGAACTGAGGGATATAGAGTAAAGTGTCTTGTGCCGGGACACAACTAAATGCCAATTAAACCATCAGCTCATGGTTTATCAGTTGATAGTCCTGTATGACTGAACATTTTATTGTTACCCTGTACGTTAAGAAAAATTTCAACCATCACTAATAGATTTTTTTCCTCTGAATATATTTCACTGAAGTTTTCAAAAAAAAAAAAAAAAGAGTCTTTAAAATTTTTTTTATATAAGACAATTGTTTTCAATACTGAACTACTTGCCTGATGTGATGTTTGTAGTCTCTTCATATTTTAGATTGACAATTTTTGCAGTCAGTACTCTGCTTTCATTAGAAATTATTGTAATTCTTTAATCATGAAAATTATGTTTGATATTTTTTGAGTTTTTAAAATTGATCTAAACTTCTCAATGTAGCCTGACAGTAATTAAATATTTATTATTTGTCTATGTCAGCATGATACTTGAGTATTAACTGTCTGAAGGAAAATAATATGAATGACAGAAAAATAAAACTGAGTAGACTTTTCAATCAATTTTGTTTACATACCAGATAATGTGTATACTCAGGCTATGTTCCATTAGTACTTAAATCAGAAAGGTCAATTGGAAACTTTCACCATTCTGTTGTTTAACATGTTACATTTTAGACTATATCTGTTATTGTGAGTCTCTTGCTAATATAGCTGCCAGGAATTGGCTGACATTCTGTAAGAGTTTTTTTCAAATTGACATGTATAATTTATTGATTTATTATTTTTCTCAGAATTATACTAAAAAGGGAGTGATGGAAATAGCATTACCAGCAGTTGTGCAATTTCTGGATTGTGAAAATAAAGAATTAGTACGAAATGTCTCCAGTTATTTATCTCTGGCTGCCATTGGCTGTTCTTCCTTGTTGGCTTCCTACATGGAACTTATCATCAGCAGTGTTCTGAAAGGTAATTATCTTACAGAGTATTTCTTTGTTGCTGCTTATCTTTTATAATCTTTTGTTTCATTCATTAGATTGTGGCCATGCTAGGGCACTGCCTTGAAGAAATTTTAGTCAAATGTATCAACCCCAGTACTTATTTTTTAAAGCCTGAGACTTATTCTATCAGTCTGTTTTGCTTAACTGCTAAGTTACAGGGACATTAACATCCCAGCACGAGTTGTTAAACAGTGGTTGGGGGACAAACACACATGCACGCACACACATGATGGGCTTCTTTCAGTTTTTGTTTACTAAATCTACTCACAAGATTTTGGTCAATCTGAAGCTATAATAGAAGACACTTGACCAAGGTGCCATGCTGTGGGATCAAACCCTGATCCATGTTGTTGAAAAGCAAGCTTCTTACTACACAGTCACGCTTGTGCCTGATTGAAAATTTTCTTTGCACTATCTAATTTTGTTTTTGTCCCTGAAAGTAGCATATTGTTCCCAATCTGAACGAGGTAACCATTATTAGATCAAAGAGATTTACTGATTGATTGGGTAGGTGAGTTAGTGGATAAATCTATGGTTAATACAGAGTTCAAGGCATACTCTTTACTTTTTTACTCTTTTTAGTCATTTGACTGCGGCCATGCTGGAGCACCGCCTTTAGTCGAGCAAATCGACCCCAGGACTTATTCTTTGGAAGCCTAGTACTGATTCTATCGGTCTATTTTGCCGAACCACTAAGTGACAGGGACATAAACACACCAGCATCGGTTGTCAAGCAATGTTGGTGGGGGGAACAAACATATACACATACATATATATATACATATATACGACGGGCTTCTTTCAGTTTCCGTCTACCAAATCCACTCACAAGGCTTTGGTTGGCCCGAGGCTATAGTAGAAGACACTTGCCCAAGGTGCCACGCAGTGGGAATGAACCCGGAACCATGTGGTTGGTAAGCAAGCTACTTACCACACAGCCACTCCTGTGCCTAGAGTAATATACTTAAGGAACACAAGTAAAAAGGAAGTGTTCTTTAAAGTAGTAGTCCTCCTCAGAATGTATGCTTGTGTGTAATGTTTGGTATGGATTTTGGGAGATAGTGTGGGCAGTGATAAGAGTTGGAGTGTAATGAATTGGTTAAACATTGATAAGGCTTTGGATGCATATGGTCTATACTGTGATGTCTTTTATACACTGATTTTCTACTGATTTACATCCTGAATCTTAACAGTTTGTCATGTTCTCTTTTTGATAAAGGTAACTCAGCTTTGACTCTCCTCCTTCAAAAGGTCTATCCTGATAACAAACAAGTTATATTGGACCATATCCCTGAATTGGTACGGCTCATGGATACATGTGAACTACAAGAGAGTATCAGTTTGATCCAGATATTTGCAATGGTTGCAAAAGAAAACCCAAGGGTAATTTTTGTTATTATTATTCCTTTTGATTCAGGTTTTGTTGGAACTCCTGGAGTCTTGCATGTGTAGCAAGCTTACTACCTGCAGCCTATGGTATCATGCTATCTGTTTTTTTTCAACTATCTAATATTTTTCTGACTATTCTAGCTGTGCCAAGGAAACAAACCTTTTGTATCAGCTCTACTAGGCCCTCTATTCTGATTTCCTTTATATTCTTCCTGATGCTTTCTGATACTGTTCCCAAGGATCCAGCCATAATTGGCATTGTGTTCACCTTCATTTTCCATTTTTGTTATTATTATAAGTATAGGATGTGCTACCAAGATTGAACATTTAGTATATGTTGTCCAAGAGGAAGACATCATAATCATCATTATTATCATCATAGTCATTATTTTAATGTTCACTTTTCGATGCTTCCTTTGGTCAGACAGAATTTGCCAAGGTAGATTTTTTATGGCCAGATGCCCTTCCTGCTGTTAATTCTTATCTTTTCCAAGTAAGGTAATATTTCCCTTTGGCTGGAAATGAATGACACTTCCTTACAACTATCACACAGTGTAAAGACAAAGAGAGAGAGAGACAAAGACACTCTCTCTCTCTCTCTCTCTCTCTCTC
>NC_068983.1:100273063-100278250 GCF_001194135.2 Octopus bimaculoides
AAAATTTCAATCTTTAAAAAGCTCTCAATCAGACTCCATCAGCATGTTATAGTGAAAGATTGAAGGCCTACATGCTACTCATGTAGTAGCATCAACTACTTGTGGACCCTCTGTGCACAGTAACAGAAGGCAGCCTAATGAAAAGCTTGCACTATTGCCAACACCACAACCATTGCAATAACAATGTTAGCATCAACAACAAAGCAATTGCTACACCAACAGCAGCAAGAGTAACATTGTGACCACCAATAATAGCAGTGGCAACAATTATGGCACTAGCATCAACAGCAAGGACAACAACAGAAACATCCTCATCAATAACAACCACCACTGCAACAGATACCAACACTGTATCCCACCTAGTAAAAGAGTTCTGCCTCTAACACAAAATAAACTTTCCCTCATATGCAAGTCCACCAACATACAAAAAACACTGACACATTGCTTGCACACTCACCTCCTCTTAAACTCCAAAACCCCTTTGTGTGTTGTGGGCAACAGGAGACCGTGGGAAGAGATCTTTGTCATGGCATAGAGAAAAATGAAACAAGAAAATGACCATACACCAATGTCATCAGTATTACCATCACTACCTCAACAACATAAGCAATTATCCCAAATACAATCACAACCACAAATGAAAAAATCTAAGCAAATACATGAAAAACAAACCTAACAACCAAATACACTTCCTCCACTTCATCAGCTTCACTGTCATTTGAAAGAGTAACAGTGATTTCATAGAGGAGTTGGAAATAATAAAATCATTATCACCAAAAGAGTATGTGTTAATGAAATCTTTTTCAAACCATCTTATACAGACATACAAAACAGAATCTATTGAGAACTAATGGTGGGAAAGCATAATTCTGTTCTGGGAGATGCTATGAGTATTGATGAAAACAAACTGGTTGGTCTGTTTCAGGGGTTTCTTAGGCTGGAGACTATGGATAACTTCCTGAAATCTGTATACTGGCACTCCTAGTCTGAGATAATTCTACAAGCAAAGAAGTACTATCGACAGGCCTGTCCAGGATGCAGCCAGAATAAAGGAATTTTTCTGCATGCTTTCCAAGTGTCTAAGCATTACTGACCTGTGGAGTTATGTTGAATAATTGTTGTCATATTTAGGATGCATCAAGCTATTGTCCAAGTTCATTGCAAAGATTGCCCCACTGCTTTCCTTTAACCAAGAAAGGCAAGCAGTGTTTCAAATTCTGCCGAGGTTGACTTTACCTTTCATCCTTTCAGGGTTGATAAGTACCAGTTGAGCATGGAGGTCGATGTAATTGACTTACCCTTTCCTTCGAAATTTCAGGCTTTGTGCCTATATTAGTAGGACTATTATTATTATTATTATTATTATTGAGTGAGAGAGCAGTGCATGCCATCAAAGTGACACTGGGGTAAAATATATGAAGTCCAGTATACCCATCATGACTACCCGTCTGATAAGGGTACACCAGGCACATGCATCACAACTATATGTGTGCGACATGGTGATCTCATATCAAGATAAGCAGCGCATGACCATGCAGGTGGGGCCCATTTAGAATTTTCTTCAGGTCGAGTAGCCCATTCCGCTCAAAAGGTCCCTGAATAAGGTTTGTTTAAGGATGTTGAGCAAAACACCCATGTTTCCAAAGGTGAATTATTCAAACCCCAAAGTCTTCCTCTCAATACATGACTATGATGCTCCCCCACTACTTCTGCTCATGATCAGAGATGCACATATCGTCAGCCACCAAGGGACATGCTCAACTGGTTAAGATCAAACAACTGACAAGTAAATTTGTGGTATTAAGCAGAATATTTACTGTAGCCCATCTTTTATACCAAGACAAAACAATGTACATAATAACACTTCCAATCAATTAAGATCAGAAGCCATGAGAGCCACTACCTGGTACTGCATCTGGGCATTATTATTATTATTATTATTATTACTATTCATCTGGCATCTGGAACATTACTATCCATCAGTCCCCTATTTATCTAACAATATGGTTAGTGGAACATCAATCCATCCATTCCACGGAATATTAGCAGCTGGCATTAGCAACAATGTTCTGGGGGTATACACTGGGTGTTGATAAAGATCTACTCTGCACTCTATTTATGAGAACTTTTGGTTGAGAATTATAGACAATTCTCCAAAAGCTTATGGTGTAGCAGTTTTACTAAAGAGGAAGGCAACAACAGTTAAGGATTGATAAACCCTTTGGCATAGCATTACCATCAGCCAAGCTTGTTTGAAATACATGGAAAGTGGCCAGATTGGATGATTTGAATGGGTCTATTCTCATATATGCAACTCTAGACCATGGACTGAAAAGTGGAAGAGGCCACTTTCGGTTGGTAATCAAGGAGTGTAGAATTTTTGAGAGATGGTTTTTTTTTTTTTGCAGGTGTTCTTTGATTCTAGAATGTGGTAATTTACTTTTGGATGATTTCATTTAATTGTATGATTGTTTTGCATGTCTATATGAGTGATAGAATATGTTGGAGAATGTGCAGTGTAGGAGTGTGAGAGAGAGAGATAGAGAGAGAGAGAGAGAGTGAAAATGCATATGTGTATTTGCGATAATGTTTTTGCTTTGTTTTTACATGACTTAGACGAAGAAGGGTGGAATAAACGGGTAACAGTCTCTTACCCAAGATTTGTGTGTGTATGTGTGTGTTTGTGTGTGTGTGAGAGAGAGAAGGTGGGGAGTTGTTTTTTGTGTAAGAGAATATGTTTCTATGAGTAAAAGTTGTGAGTAAAGGAGTATGTGTGTGAGAAAGAAAGAGGGATAGTAGATGTGTGAGAGAGAGAGAGTGTGTGTGAAATAATCATAAATAGTATCTGTTAATGAATATTAGTATGGTCTGGTAGATGAGCAACATTAATAAAGTGGTGAGCTGGCTGAATTGTTAGCGTGTCAGACAAAATGCTTAGCATCATTTCTTCCAGCTCATTACGTGCTGGGGTCAACTTTACCCTTCATCCTTTCATCCTTTCAGGGTCAACAAAATAAAGTACCAGTATAGTACTGGGGCTCATGTAATCAAGTAATACCATTCCACAAAAATTGCTGGTCCTTTACCAAACTTTGAAACAATATTAACCCTTTAGTATTTAAACCAGCCATATCCGGCCAAAATATTCTACCTGTTTTAGGTTCAAACTGGCCTGATCCTACCTCTCACACCTACCCTACAATATCATTCTAAAAATCAACAGTCACATCATTGAAATCTTGAAGCTACACAATGCATGAGTAATTCCAAGCAATGTAAATGATAAGCATTACATTTGACAAAATAATCTGAATACTAAAGGGTTAATGATGGAGAGGAAAATTATAGATTTATGCATGCATAAATAATGCCTGTACTAATACTAATATGTAAGGCAAATGGATGATGTGTTGTTGTTGTTGTTGGCACTCCGTCGCTTACGACATCGAGGGTTCCAGTTGATCCAATCAACGGAACAGCCTGCTCGTGAAATTAACGTGCAAGTGGCTGAGCACTCTACAGACACATGTACCCTTAACGTAGTTCTCGGAGATATTCAGCATGACATGGTGTGACAAGGCTGACCCTTTGAATTACAGGCACAAGAGAAACAGGAAGTAAGAGTGAGAGAAAGTTGTGGTGAAAGAGTACAGCAGGGTTCGCCACCATCCCCTGCCAGAACCTCGTGGAGCTTTAGGTGTTTTCGCTCAATAAACACTCACAACGCCCGGTCTGGGAATCGAAACCGCGATCCTATGACCGCGAGTCCGCTGCCCTAACCACTGGGCCATTGCGCCTCCATGGATGATGTGTACACTGATTAGAAAAAGTATTGTGAATTAGACCATAAACAACTGGAATTAAAGTAGTTAGATCGATCTTGAGAATGTAGATACTCAGATGGAATGACATTGCAATAAGAAAAAAAGATGAAAAAATTTATGTGTGTATTGAATATGTATAAATTATTAATGTGCATTCTAGTGTAAATGTATTGTGTTGTTACTTCTTTTCTTGTTATTTATGTTTTCTTTTTGAGTTTCATTTTCTTTGGATTAGTCTGTCATTTCTAAGCAACACCTGGTTTTCTTTTAATTCGTAAAAAAATTCAGCTTAGTCAAGAAATTGCTGAATGGCCATAAACTCAATTTTTATCTGAGTTAACTTCTTACATACAACAATAACATAAGATTAGTTGGTTTATAATTTCCGTCAATTTAATTGTCTCTTGTGTACCTATGCTGTCAGTTCTATTAACTTCAGATTAAAGGGAAACTAAGTTGATTTAGGTTGTCACTATTCTTTGTTAAAGATGTATTATTTCTTCCTTTCTCACTTGAAATGGATTTGTTGTTGGAACAAATGTCTACATAGACTTACATCCTTTGAAGTGTCAATCATTTGTCAGCTGATGTCTAATTAGACTGGAAAAAGTAGATTAACAAACATTTCTTAAGAGTATGTAACATTGCTTGCCTTAGGGTTTCAATTCTTAACTGCCTGTATCTTAACTGCTATTTTAATTTTTGTTCATAGCCACTCTATGATACATATCAAATATATAATACTGTGTAACAGTAAGATCTACCCATGCTTCACAGAAATAAATTGATTATTATTCACTGGATATACACTGGGAAACTTAAGTATGAACGAAGGTTGTATCTTAGTACTGGAATTATCAGTGTTTCCTTTTTTTTTTATAATGAGGCTCAGGTGTAGCCACATGGTTCTGGATTCAGTTCAACTGCGTGGCACCTTGGGCAAGTGTCTTCTACTATAGCCTCAGACAAATAAAAGCCTTGTGAGTGGACTTGGTAGACAGAAACTGAAAGGAGCCTGTTGTATGTGTGTGTGTATACTCTTTTACTCTTTTACTTGTTACAGTCATTTGACTGTGGCCATGCTGGAGCACCGCCTTTTTAGTCGAGCAAATCGACCCTAGGACTTATTCTTTGGAAGCCTAGTACTTATTCTATCGATCTCTTTTGCCGAACCGCTAAGTTATGGGGACGTAAACACACCAGCATCGGTTGTCAAGCGATGTTGGGGGGACAAACAGACACAAACATATACAGACACATACATATTTCTTTTCTTTCTTTTACTTGTTTCAGTCATTTGACTGCGGCCATGCTGGAGCACCACCTTTAGTTGAGCAAATCGACCCCGGGACTTATTCTTTGT
>NC_068983.1:100278914-100323585 GCF_001194135.2 Octopus bimaculoides
TATATATATATATATATGTGTGTGTGCAGAAGGTTGGAAAGGAACACATGAGTTGATATATATATATATATGGAAAAAAAGTCAAGGTAGAAATGCTAAAATAATTTTATAAAAAACATTTCAGTACCGGTTTCAGTCATTGAGACTTTTTCAACTGTAAGTATGGAAAACAATTAAATTTTGCCTGTCTCTGTCTCTCTTGTTTACTCTTGTGGGTTCCAGTTTGCAGAGAAAAAGAAGAAGGTGGAGGAGAAGAAGAAGAATGCAGGAGTGTTATGATAGTAGTAGGATGTTAAATGGTCAAGTGCCCTGAAAGTGACTTGTTGTGGATGGTAGTAGTGATTAATATATATATATATATATATATAACTGAAAAAATTTGGAGTCAACAAGGAGTATGGCTGGACATTTATTTTTTAATCACTACAGTTGTTTCCATGCTTTATAATTTCTTTTTACTGTTGATTTGTTCTTCATGGTTAGTTACACATGTGATTGTTCTTAGCTGAAATTTAAGAATTGGCCTGTACACACACATACATGGTTGTTCACATATACATCCATATATGTACTAATGCTCAGACACACACAAACATTTACATACATATATGCATATATACATATATACATATGCACACACACACACTCATATGTATATGTACGCACACTCACATACATACACATATACAAATATATGTACATATATACATACACAGATGTGCATGTGTGCATTGACCGTTGACTGAACACTATTCAATTTTTTTTCTCCGTGTTTTTCTCCTTGTCTCCGTATTCTTTCTGTTGAAGAGCGTAGCTCGAAACGTCAAAGACTTTCCGTATTCCCGAGCGTCATACTAATATATACTTTTGTTATTTACACCACCTGTCCTCGTCTGTTGTTATTTTTTGTATATTCTCCCACATATATACATACATATATATATATATATATATATATATATATATATATATATGTGTGTGTGTGTATGTGTAGACAGATTCATTCATACAAAATACATGGACAGGCATGCATATAGAAATACAATGCAACACACATGGATAGGGAGAAGGTGAGAGGTAGAGATTTCACTGAATTATTATTATTCAACAGTGTTGTATCTGGAAAATGCAAATTTGACGTGGTGGCAACATCTTGGTATTTTCTCAGCTTGCTTGTTTACCAAGTTTTTGTTACTTAATAGAATGCACAAGGCTTCCTCAAGGCATAGGTCACAAATGCTGGATAGTATATTATATGAGTGTGCATTCTTTATTATTGACCATTCTATTCCATATTTTATTTTCCTTTCTTTTAATCTCCATATTAGGCCTGCTAATTCAATTATCTATTCACACACAGCAGATATCCAAACACAAACCTGGAAGTACATATAATACTACTACTAGATAGCACAGGGTGAAATGTGAAGGTGGACGAGTTTCATACTGTACTCTACTATATTCTTAACTGAATATGCCTTTGTGTCTGTCGTGTATATATATATATATATATATATATATATATATATATATATATATATATATATATATATATATATATATATATATACACGTGTGTGTATGTGTCTTTGTGTCTGTGTTTGTCCCCCCATCACCATTTGACAACAGGTGTTGGTGTGTTTATGCCCCCATAATATAACAGTTTGGCAAAAGAGACTAGTAGAATAAGTACTAGGCTTAAGAAATAAGTCCTGGGGTCGATTTGTTCAACTAAAACCCTTCAAGGTAGTGCTCCATCACAGTTGCTGTCAAATGACTGAAACAAGTAAAAGAATAAATTAACATACACTAAATAACCACGACAGTTGTGAAGATGTTGGTGTTACATAATGTTTCAGCAGTAACTGTCATTATCAATAAACTTCTCTTCCTACTTTGCTTACTACTGATTGTTCAAGTCATGATTTATATATATCATCAGTCATGAAGACTGGGGGGCATGAAGTTTGATGAGCTGAGATGTCCTTAATTTGCAACAGTTAATGAGACTCTTTTGACATGCTCATTACTGAACCATCAGTTATGTATGATTATTATTATTACTTTTTTTCCTGTATAAATGTTCCTTGTGCTTGCTGTTGTCTTTAGTCTTGCTTTTTTGAATTATATTTCTCAATACAAAATTTTAACTTTGTTTTACTTATGCAGCACTGTTGTACATCAGCAGATGGATTCTACACTATTTGCATACAAGCCTCAGACCAGCAATTGCAATTTGTTTTGAGGTGACTCAAGTGCACAATGTCAATGGGCTGCAAAAACAGCAAAATATCAGTATCTATATTTCTCAATCCCCTATGGGGTGAGTTGACTCACCTGGTTTGAAGTATTCAATGTTTGAACACTTAGTGTCTTAAAGGGACTTTTCTCTCTGATGCTGTTCCACAGCTAATGAGTGCATAAATATAACACATACAGTAAGTATGTGACATCAATAATGTTTACATTATTAGAGCTGCATATAACTCAAAATTCAATTTCTCTTCCTCCACGGTCCTGTTGTACATTAACAGATAGACTTTACACTATTTGTTTATATACCTCAGACTAGTGATTGCAATTTGAGGCTGGCCACTTGAGTGCACAATACCAAGGTACTGCAAAAACACTTGTATTTAACCTATAATGTTGGGTGATGATAATATTGGTTATGGTAAGGGTGATAAATTTATTATGTATTGTATGTTCTTTTACTACTGGGTATTATATTTTGTATTCTTTTAGCTGTTGCAGCCATATGTTCCTGTGTTTTGTGATTACCTAAAGCAGCCAGAAATGGCTCCTACAGTTTTGAACATTCTCGTGGACATAGCTAGTGTGAATCCTCGTTCGCTGTTGGCTTATGTTTCTGCTTTGCAGACATTACTCACTGTTTCTCCTGTCTACACGGAACCTGTAGTTGCTATCATTGCAAGCATTGCTACTCTTAGTGAGGTAAGAAATTTACTTTAGCAACAGACTTTAAGGATTATTGCAAACAAATGGTTTTGAATTTTAAAATACTTAGAAATTAAATTAAAACTATTTGCTGTATTGAATTAATTGAAGGTAAGTAGATGGTGAAATACTGAAAGTAGTTCCCTGGAAGATGAGTGAGTATAAGTAAGTTCTAAAAATTGAAGTATAAATTGGAATGTTTGGTTATTAGGCTGCAGAGCAGTACAAGTGCACCATTGTATGAGTAATTTTCTGTCTGAGCCAAGGCCCATGCAAATTTTTGTCTTGAAGTACAAGTGGAAATCCACAGTATGAGCGAATTTCATACAAGCAATCGCTAGTCTCTGCTCAAGTGCAGCCTCTGCTCAAGTGCAGTCTCTACTCCAGTGCAGTCTCTGCTCAAGTGCAGTCTCTGCTTGCTCAGCTCACATGTTTATCTTATGTCAACATCTCTGTTGTGTTTGCCCCAGTATTTTTTTTAGTTTTGTGTGTTTTTTTGCTATTATTTTATAATAATTAGTTGTGTTTGCCATGAGTCTTAAGAAGATTAATGCAAAAGACAGTGCTGAGAAGAAGAAAAAGCTTATTACAATAGAATTGAAGAAGGAAAACATTGATAAACATAAGAGAGGAGTGCATGTGGTGGACATAGCACGTCGACGATCTGAAGAAAAAGGATGAGATCAAGGCTGTTACAACAGCAAAGGATGTCTCCAGGCTCTTCAAGCAACACACATCTGTCCACGAAGAGATGGAAAAATTGCTTCTCCTGTGGATCAATGAGAAGCAACTCACAGGGGATATGATTACAGAGACCATCATCTGTGAGAAAGCACAAACACTGTATGGGTATCTCTTGAAGCAGAACCCTGGAACATTGACAGAGGAGACATCAGTAGAGGCTTTTAAGGCCAGTTGTGGCTGGTTCGATAATTTCAAAAAGAGAACAGGTATTCTTAGCGTTATCAGATATGGAGAAGCAGCAAGTTCTGACATGAAGGCAGCTGAGGATTTTGTGTGTGAATTCCGTCAGCTCATTGCAGCCAAGAGATATATCACACAACAGGTATTCAACTGTGATGAAAGTGGTCTTTTTTGGAAAAAAAAATGCCCAGAAGAACTTATATAACAGCAGAAGAGAAGAAAATGCCAGGCCATAAGCCTATGAAAGACAATGTGAGTGGAGACTTGAAGATTAAGCCGCTCCTTGTCTACCATTCCGAAAACCCACAAGCATTCAAGTTGCACAGAGTCCTGAAGGAGAAGCTGCAGGTCATGTGGAGGGCAAACATTAAAGCCTTGTTAATCAGGCAGTTCTTCACCGAGTGGGTCAACCTTATCTTCAGACCAGCAATGAGAAAGTACCTTCTGGAGAATGATATTCTTCTTGAGGCTCCTGCTCACCCACATTACTTCAAAGATGATATCATGGACGAATTTAAATTCATAAAAGTTCTACACCTTTCACACAACACCATCCCTATCTTGCAGCCCATGGACCAACAAGTGATTTCTAATTTTAAGAAATTGTACACCAAACGTCTATTTTGTTGGTGCTTTGAAGTTGCCAAAAATACAAATCTAACCCTTTGTGAGTTTTGGAAGGTGCACTACAACATTGTTAACTACCAAAAAAATCATCAATATGGCCTGGCACTCAGAGGAGCTGACGACAGATGAATTCCTGCAGCTTCAGGAGCAGCAGCATTCAAATGCAGTGGAAGAGATTGGTTCGCCGGGGGAGGACAGTGTAGTGGAGAAGGCCATCTTACAAGCGACATAAAGACAGTGTGGGCAAAGTGGTAGTATGTTTTTAAATTTGTAGAAAAATATCATCCTGTAAAAGTATCTACAGGTTGTGCAGCTGCTTTATTTAATGACACTGCTCTGGCACATTTTTGTAGCATTTTGAAAGGCAGGAAAAAGCAGACTTCTCTTTATATGTCTCTAATGATATAACCTGCAAGTGTGAAGAGTGAAGAAAGTGTGTTCAGAAAGCCTAAATTAAGCGAAGTGAGAGAGAAAATGCCAGAAATAGTTTTTTCCTGAAGTCTTAATGGAAGGAAATTCTCCTCCCAAACAATAATCCCCCTTCTCCTTGCTCCATCATTTTCCTTGTGCACAAATCGTCCCATCTTTAAGGTAATTAAATTCATAAGACCAGTTTTAAAACCAATAAAAAAATGATGTTTTGGTGGGCTGGAATGGATAATTTATATTTCAATTAATTTCAATGGGGAAAATTGATTTGTAAAATGAGTAAATCGTAAAACAAGTTCAGTCATGGAACGAAATAAACTCATACTGTGAGGTATCACTGTATATTCTTATTTTCAAATTTTTATGCAACGGTGCTGAGGACCACCTAATTTAAATTTGATAATTCATAAAACAGATCTCAAAGCTTATTGCCCTATCAATAAATAATGTACATTAATCTGTAAAAAAATAAAGATTTTCTATTATTTCTTACTTCTCGCATTCTAGTAGAAGCCAATCAGCAGCATTGTCACAAGTATAAAATAACTTAATCATGCAGCTGACTTATCATAAGTGCTGTATTATATTGAAGACCAAGATGCTATCTGCTGATAAGATACCTTAGAGAAAGCTGTTTTTGGAATGGTAGACAAGGAGCGGATTAATCTTCAAGTCATCACTCACATTGTCTTTCATAAGCTTGTGGCCTGGCATTTTCTTCTCTTCTGTTGTTATGTAGGTTCTTCTGGGCATTTTTTTTTTTTACCCAAAAAAGACCAGTTTCATCACAGTTGAAATTAATTGCTGGTCTGAAGATAAGATTGACCCACTTGGTGAAGAACTGCCTGGTGAACAAGCATGTCATTCCTTTATTATTTTTAATGACAGCTAGAAAGGATTTGTTAATTTTGTAACAGTGTAGCTGAAATTTAATTGCTCATAAAGTGAAATAATCATTGAAACTGCAACAAAGATGAAATTTTAATTTTCAAAATAAAGCAATTGTGATTGGTCAGTTGCAGGTTTGGAGTCATGTCACACCTATGGTGACGTTGGTGATTATTTTACTAAAATGATTGACTACTAAAATCACTAATTGTCTACTAAAATGTGGAAAGCAAGAAATAAAGGAAAATCTTTGGGGTTTTTTTATATTGATTAAAGTGCAATTTTTTATTGTAATTGAGTATGGTTGAGTTCACTTCTTGATGCTTTACCATAGAAATTTTAAAGAGAGTTATGTAATTTTGTGTCCCCAATTGGAACTGAGACCACCACAGTGACATTGGTTTGAGGAGTAAAAGTTTGCCATGATTTCCAGCCAGACTTACTTTTCTAATCGAGACTGTATATTCATATAGTTACAGCCCATATTTCTTGATTTTTTAAGGGCAGGTTTCAGCGTTCTCTGATATTTGAGACATAAATCGGAGTAAGGGGAGTGGGGTGGGAAGAACTCAAAATCTGATCCACTGTTAATAAATTCTCTTATTCTTTTTTTGTCACTTTCATTCATGAAAAACTGTTATCAGTGAAGTTGTCTGAACTTCATATGTCCTATATATCATTCAAATACGAAAAGAATCATTAAAAAAAAAAAATTGTTGATGAAATTTATGCATTGATATATTTTTTTTCTGTTCTAAATAGATATATGAATTCAGCAGGGGCATAACACTGGTGTTATTCAGGAATTCCTTTTTAAATATTCTATCCATCTTTCTTTTCTGCCACTATTCCTGGTAAAGTCTTGTGGATAGAGTCCTCAGGCACTTCTTCCGTAGGGTCCTATCAGAAGCTAACACCATTAGATTTTCCAGCTGGATTCCCAAGCACAGTCAACTGAGACCACAAATATTGTCCAACCACCTCATTCTTGGTCTACTCCTAGGTCTCCTGTTGGCTTGGCTTGAAGAATCTGTCTTGCAATTCATTCCTGTAGTATTCTCATCTCATGTCCGTAGTGCTGGAGCCGTGACCTCTCTGTGTTGAGAAATAATGGCTTGACTTTGAAAGACTCCAATCTCTGAGCTACACACCCTGTGGAGTCATCATCATCATCATTATTTAACATCCGCTCTCCATACTGGCATGGGTTGGATGGTTTGACCAAGGACTGGCAAGCCAGGAGGCTGCACCAGGCTCCAATCTGATCTGGCAAGGTTTCTATAGCTGGCTGCCCTTCCTAACGCCAACCACTCTGAGAGTGTAGTGAGTGCTTTTTGCGTGCTACCGGCACAAGAGCCAGTCAGGTAGCACTGGCATCAACCACGCTCGAATGGTGATTTTTACATGCCACCTGCACAGGCATCGACCACAACTACGATTTCACTTGACTCAACAGGTCTTCTCAAGCACAACATCTTGCCCGACAATTGAAGGGTACTTTTAAACAGGCCGTTTATATGACACTGGCATCAGTCACGGCTACGATCTCATTTGGCTAAATGAAGAGGCGTCTACATGGTCACTCAAGCTGCTAGAAATAGCAGCTATATTTCCTTCAAACAATACTGCATTCCTTCAGGATGGTGTAGTCCTAGTCTTGAGTACACTTATTGAAAATAAGATGATATGATCATGGTTGAATGCCTTATTCATAGATCTGCTTAATCATGTTTGACTTAGGGCTAAGTATCATAATCACCATCCTTTTATGCCTGCTTTTCCCTGCTGGCATGGGTCAGTCCATTATGGTCCATGTCATTTGACAAACCCAGAAATTGTCATGTATGTCTTACAGTGTGGGTTGTATGCATTTTTTTGTGCTATCAGTACGAGAGGTTGTCCCATGTGAGAGGATTAGGAATTCTCTTTACTCTGTATCAGTTCTTATTTGGAGTTATTACCTTTCTAAACAGGTGGCTTGTAGTGTTCATAGTTCATGTTTCTTTTTTGCATGGTTTCTACAGTTGGACATCTTTCCTGTCACCGATCAGCTAGGTGTATTTTAGTGTGCAGTTGCTTCTAGAGTGGTTGTTCAATACAGAAGGGCTAATGAGTTCTTTCTCCCCTGTATCTGTTCTTAGAATTGCTGTCCTTGTACCGTGTGGTGAAACTTGTGGAGTTAACATCTCAACTGTACATTTAAATTGGTTGGTTTATTACCTATGGCTGGATGCCTTTTCTATCGCCAAACAGGCAATATGTAAAAAAAAACAAAAAAACGCCAACAATTATGGCATGTTGTGTGTGTGTGTAAAAAAGACAGCAAATTGTATTATATTGACATTCTTTGTTAACAAATTCTCCTGTAGCTCCATGCATCTGTTGGCAAGTGGAATGAAAGAATCCCTTACTTGAAAAACAGGTATGAGTCAGCAACAGGAAAGGTATCTGGCTGTAAAATAATGTCTCAGTAATAAGTATTTGTGTTGAAGGCATGTTGCCTAGTGGTTAGAGAATTGTGCTCGTGATTGTAAAATCATGGTCTCAACCACGCTTGAATAGTGCTTTTTACGTGCCACTGGCACAGATGCCAGTCAGGCGGCACTGGCATCGGCCACAGAAATTTAAATGTAAAACAAATGAACTATATATATTCCACAAGTGCGACAATTGTTTGTTGCTAATTATTGGCACTTCATATTTAATGTAGAGACTAACCTTTATATCAGAAAATATTTCTACAAGAGATAACATTCATTTGTGGTCTGAATTTTGATTTAGTAACAAGCACAACTCTTGATACAATAGTCAAGTGGTTACAGCTACAAAAGAAATTTTCAGCAACAATGCATTACTGAATTATCTAAACCTTGCCAACTAAAGGTTAATGTAAAAGCAGCAATAAAAAGAAAATGCCTAGAAGGGAATCTGTCAAAATTAATTTTTAAAGAAAGAAAATGAAGTATGTTTGGTGATTTTTTTTTTTTTGTCTCAGTTTGTTTTATTTCAATTTTGACAGAATGATGCTAAACGTAGTCTACAGTACTGCATGGGACAGCTGCCAAATGCTGACAAAACTACCCTTCCATTGTTCTTAAATGGCTTGAAGATGATTGCAGCATTCTCTCCTCATCTTTTGGGCCAACACATGCCAGAAATCAATAAACATTGTCAAAACAAACCCTACGTTGCTGACCTTTTGCATCAGTTACGTGAAGACTTAAAGAAGCGAAGTGCAACATGCCCAGAGACAGAAGAGATGCGTAGAAAGTATGTTTCGTTTGAGGGTGAGGAGCTGCGGAAAAAATTTGTTACATTTTCTGAAGGAGACATTCATCTTAGTGGAAGCACGTAAGTCTATTCATATCAAGTACACTTTAGTGATAAAAATTATTAAAACAGGGCTATAGTTTGAAAATTTTTTTTAATTGCCCGTATCCGCTGGAGAACTTGAATTCAGTGAATGAAATTGTGAAGTACATAGTTTTCCTACTACTTGTAGTATTGAGTTATACTTAAACATAGTACCTATTTACAACTTGATGAACTCATTCAGTGAGATAATTCTGTACTGTACTACAGATTGTACTTGTAGATTTTTGTCAACTATTTATGTAACTGACAGATGTAGATGCCTTCTCTCTCTATATAATTATATATTATATAATTTTATAATGAATATTTCCCTAGCATTTGTTGCATTGAGCTCATCATCATTTAACATCTGTTTTCCATGCTGGCATGGATTGAATGGTTTGACAGGAGCTGACCAGCTGAAGGGCTGTTTAGGCTTCATGTCTGTTTTGGCATGGTTTCTATGGCTAGATGCCCTTCCTAACACCAACCACTTTACAGAGTGTACTGAGTGCTTTTACTCAGCACTGACATGGATACTTTTTATGTTGCACCAGCACTTACAACTCCACAAGATTAGAGATGCTTAGCTGGAGAGAGTTGCAAAGGCAATCATGCTTTTACTTAGCTAATTGTTAGAAAAAACATTTCTCTTCTTAAAGCCATAGCAGTAGCAGAAGCAGTAGTGCACCAGACCAAAGTCTTTGCTTTTATTAGTTACTGATGTATTAATGGCATTTTGTTGCAATGTCCTACAGAATCATTATCATCATCGTTTAACATCTGTTTTCCATGCTAGCATGGGTTGAACAGTTTGATTGAGGTCTGGAGAGCCAGCGGCTGCACTAGGCTCCAATCTGAACAGGGAATGTTTCTACAGCTGGATGCCCTTCCTAATGCCAACCACTCCAAGAGTGTATTGGGTGCCTTTTACGTGCCACTGGCACAGGAGCCAGTCAGGTGGGCCTGGCATCAATCACATTTGGATAGTGCTTTTTACGTGCCACCGGCATGGGGGCCAGTCAGGGGATACTGTCATTGGCCACATTCAGATGGTGCTTTTTACGTGCCACCGGCATGGAAGCCAGTCAGTTGGACCTGACATCGACCATGTTTAGATGGTGCTTTTTACACACCACCGGCATGGGAGCCAGTCAGGGGCCACTGGCCACAGCTATGATATTGGTTTTACTTGACTCAACAAGTCCTCTCAAGCATATCATATCACCCGACACATCAGGGGTACTCTTAACTGGGCTGGACATGCATGGCTGCGATCTCACTTTAGTTGCCAGGTCTTCTCAATCACAGTGTATCTCCAAAAGTCTTGGTCTCCTGTCATTGCCTATGTGAGGCCCACTGTTTGAAGGTCATGCTTCATCTATAAATTTTAGCCAACACTCTGTGTAATAAACTGATGTAAGCATTTTGAATATTCACACACATATATGTTGTATGTATATATGTGTATATACCTATAGATTTTAGCCAACACTGTAAGTAAGAGAGAGAGCTGTAAACACTTTGTGTATACAATATCTTCAAGGATATTGTTTATTATATTGTGTTTATATACAATACCTTCAAAGATATGGTATATAATAAGGTGTTTATATTTTTGTCTTACAAACGATATTGGCTAAAAATTTTTTGTAAATTCTCTAATACAGATAAGCATTGAAATAAACTATTAACATACCTCATAAGTTATTATTCAAACAAGTTGTCTAGAATGCATTATATATAGAAAAAATGTTTGTCCAACTTACTCTACTCTTTAGCACTGTAGAGTTGTAAGGTGTATTCCTGCATAGTTAAAGAGGGTATTTAATAACTGATGAAATCTCAATGCAATGTTGAAGCTAGTCTGGCTAATCCCTATTTTTCTGTCTGTGATGATATTCTATTATAAAGGCAAGATGGTTACAACTGTCTGTTATAGACAGTATTAACTAAATTCTGTAAATTCTGTTGTATGATGTTGCACTGAAACAAAAAAAAATGTTAAAAAATCATTATTTGCACTGTGTACAATGAGATTTGCTACAATGATTTACTCAGTTATTCTTAATTTGTTCCGACAGATTCAAATGCAAATATGCTAGTTGCTGTTGTGTATTTCCACGGGAGAACAACTTTGCACTTTTATGATGATAGTATGATCATAACACACTCAACTCATTGTTGCAAGGGATTCTGGGACACTGGTGTTTCAATATGTGTCTCATCAGCCAGAAGTACCCAAGCCTTTTGAGCATAAATGAGCCACTGGCTTTGTTTATACCACACCAGTAATTTATCAGTGAGATAAGTCCCAGTGAAGGACCTGAACTCAGTACTGTGAGTTAATAAAATACTCACTATTTATAGTGTTCTTGCAGTTTACATCACAGACCTATCTAGGTCAGCTGGGATCCTACTCATCATCATCACTATCATCATCAATGTCAGTTTTCCATGCTGGCATGGGTTGCACAGCTTGTCAAGGACTGGCTTGAGCAGGGGCTATAGCAGTTTCCATAGTCTGTTTGGCTTGGTTTCTACAGCTGGATGCCCTTCATAATGCCAACCAGAGTGTACTGGGTGCTTTCTACATGACACCATTACCGATGCTTTTTACATGGCACCTTGGTTTTAAGATCTCAATCCTGTTGTGGTGGATGTGTCTTCTTGAGTACAAAAAGCATAGCATTCCCATGCCAGGAATCAAACCTGAGCCACCTGGGTGAGAGCCGGGAATCCTAACCAGTAGCTAATTGAGAAATTTAATATAACTGATAAAAATTGGAATTAGTATTCTTTATTAAATTTCCGTTGTAAATTTTTATTGTAAACTTTACAACTGAAACCACTTTGTATTGAAACATATAGGGATATGCTGAATGAAGGTGTATGTATTCCATGACAACTTTAAAAATGGATATAAGTTGAGGTCAATGATGATATTGTAGATGATGATAATAGCATTATTGTTGTATCTGCTGACGTTAGTCATGATGTCTTTTCTGATGACAGTAATGGTATGTGTGAATGTTTTGTTTGTGTATTTTGGAGATTTTTTTCATATTGTATATATATATATATTTTTAATGTTGATTACACAAGATTCTATCATTTCAAAATGCTATTATTTGTTTTCCCCACTGTTGTCTTGTATTAAAGGCCTGAGAAAGAAGTCCGATCTGTGTCCAGTCAAACTGAAGGGACTGTTACTGTGATTACAGTCGGTAATCCACCCAACTGCACATATCCAAGTGATACACTACCAGTTAAACATAATTTAATAGCTCCCTACAACTTGAACCAGCTTAGTCTAAGAAAAGCAAGCAGGTACCTGATTCTGTTTAATTCATTACTTGAACAATTCATTATTTTTCTTTTGTTTTCATTTTAAATTAAAAAGAAAAAAGGTTTTTTAAATGTTGTAAGTTATCACGATGTAGATTTTTGAGTCAAAGTGTCAAATAAAACTTGATATGTTGGTTAAAACTGGCCAGACTACATGTTAAATCGCTGTCACAATACTGCTGCTGCTGCTGCTACTACTACTGCTACTACTACTTATTAATAATATTAATATGCTTAGTTTTGTTTGTTTTTGTCCGTACCTGTGGTGTATGTCACTTCAAAGAAGCGAGTGGCAAAGCAAGAGAGGAGGACAGAGAGGAAGTAAGAAAGAGAGAGAGAGAGAGTGAAAGAGTCAGTGAATGGTGATGGCGTTCGTTTTGTGTTTTTAAATGTTTCAGAGAGGAAGTAAGAGAGAAAGAGAGTGGTGATGGCATTCGTATTGTGTTTTTAAATGTTTATCACATCGCAAGAAAAGTAGATACATAGATCCAAATAAAGTTGATACAGAGATACATACACACATTGTTAAATTAAAAGTGGGAGAGAGGAGGGACACAGAGGAAGTGAAGGAGAAAGTGAGAGACAGTAAATACATAGATCGAAAGAAAAGTTGTAGATGCACAGCAAATGTTGGATGTCACTTTCACTTTTCATTACCACACGAGGATAAAATTAACTTGCAAGTGGCTGAGTACTCCACAGACATGCATATCATTAATGTAGTTCTCAAGGAGATTCAGCCTCACACAGAATATGACAAGGCTGGCCCATTTGAATTACAGCTACAACTTATTTTGGCCCAGCTGAGTGAACTGGAGCAAGATAAACCTTCAAGTGGTTGGAAGAAAACGAAAAAAGATCCTATGGGTATTAATCTGGTCCTAACAGTGGTATTTGTGGGTCTCACAGATGTGGTGACCAAGCCCCCAGATAAACACTGATGCACAAGCTGTTGTTATCAAACTGAGCGTAAATCGAGGGTGAATACATGACGGAATAGCAATTATTTCGTCTTAGCTTTCACTTCTTGCATGTCATCTTTGCGTTGTGATATGGAACATTTCCTTTTCTTTCACTTAAAAAATGGCACTCCATTGGTTATGACAACAAGGTTCCTGTTTTTCTAATCAACAAACAGTTTGCTCGTAAAATTAACGCACAAGTGGCTGAATACTCCACAGACATGCATACCATAAGGTAGTTCTCAGGGAGATTCAGCCTCACACAGAATGTTACAAGGCTGGCCCCTTTGAATTACAGCTATAACTCATTTTTGCCTGCTGAGTTGACTGCAGCAAGGTGAAGTAGAGTACCTTCCTCAAAAACAGTGCACCGCAGTAAATCATACTTGTGACTCTTTGATCGTGGGCTGAATACCCCTAGCCACTGAGCCAATCACCTTCACTCTCTTAACCATAGAGTAAAGGAGTGAAGCAATAGGGAGAGAGAAAGGAAAGCCTCAGTCATTTACAATGACAATTAAAATGAAACATGATTGATCTTTTCTAGCTTCTTTACTTTTAACAATGAAGAAGTAGGAAAGACATTTTGTAATGAATAGAGGGAAAGTCTTTCAGGTGTTTATGTTTTTATTCTGGGAGTTCTAGAACAATTGACTGTTAGTTATCTCTTCTTTCCCCCACCCGTGGTACTTATTTGCCTTCTTTCATAGTTCTTCATGTCTTTTAGTTGGAGGGGAAAGACCATGTTCTTTTTCAGGCACGTTTAGCATTTTCTCTATAAACTACAAACAAGCCCCCACTTTCTTCCTCTTTTTTTTTTTCATAGAAAAACTAATACAAATTTCGAAAGAAGCCCGTCATATATATATATATATATATATATATATAATATTTTTATGTGTGTGTGTTTGTGTCTGTATTTTTTTCCCCACCATCATTGTTTGACAACTGATGTTGGTGCGTTTGCATCTCCGTAACTTAGCTGTTCGGCAGAAGAGACTGATTGAATAAGCACTAGGCTTACTGGGAATAAGTCCAGGGTCGATTTCTTCAAATAATTGAAACAAGTAAAAGAATAAAAGAATACCAGAAGAACGTTCTGTATCACTAAACTAAGAAAGTTCTTTGAATATGTGCGATATATTTTAAGGTTAAATAATAATTCTGTTTATGTTTGCATAAGTGAGATATTTTGGTTGGATTATATAATTATCGGTTTTGCACTTCTTTCTATATTCTGTAACTGTCGCAATATAGAAACATTTCTCATGGCACCAGCGCACAATTTACAGATGCTTACATTTTTTATGTATTCCGTGAATTTTTCATGGGTCCAGCTAGTACTACCACTATTACTACTACCACCACCATCACCACCACCACCACCACCACCACCACTACATCTACTACTAACTGCCACCGCTGTTGCTACTACTACTACTACCACTACCACCATCACCACCACCACACCACCTCTATCATTGTTGCTTTCATAGCACTTTTCCAACCATTTCCTTCTGAACATCAAAATCTGGTTACCCTGACCATGTTCTCTTATCTGCTTTAATATTGTGCAACGTAGTATTGATGTTTTGTGGTCCTTAACATTTCTTTGGATATCTTCGAGAGTCAGTACTTATTCACTTGGAATCTAAGCATCTTTGCTAACCACTTTAGGTGAGTCATATGACGAAACCACTGTAGATTAGATTTCTCCAACTGATAACATCATTGACAAGTAACGTACCAAAGTGGTTTCTTCAGGTACATGTTTTATGGCCAATGCTGATGACATGTGAAAGGCACATGTACTGGTGACATGTGAAAAGCATATGTTCTGGTGACACATGAAAGGCACCTGTACCAGAGACATGCAACAGGCACCCGTGCCAGTGATACATTAAAGGCACCTGTGCTGGTGACATGTGAAAGGTACCCATGCCAGTGACATGTGAAAGGTACCCATACTAGTAACAAGTGAGAGGCACCTGTGCTGGTGACAAACAAAAGGCACCCATACTGGTGACGCATGAAAGGCACCCATGCTGGTGACAATTGAAAGGCATCTGAGCCAGTGATGCATGAAAGGTACCTGTGTCAGTGATACACGAAAGGTAGCCATGCCAGTGACATGTGAAAGACATCCAGTACACTCTATGGAGTGACAGATGTTAGAAAGGGTATCCTACTGTAGAAACCAAGCCAAAACAGACTGAACCCTGGTGCAACTCTCTGGCTTATCAGTTTCAGTGAAATCATCTAATCCATGCCAGCATGGAAAGCAGTTGCTAATTGATGATGATGATGCTAATGATAATAATAAGATGGTCATCCAATCATGATGCTGCTACTTTAAATGAGATTGTTTTAGTACAAGTATAACATTAATTTTCCAGAACCTTTTGTTCCAAAACCTTTCTTGTTTACTGATTTTGTTTTCCAAGCCAGGGTTGGTCACCTTGGCCAACACACTCTATATTAAACAAACATTAAATTTATTTAAGTAATTAAATGAAATATAGGTACCTGTATGTGGAGGCGCAATGGCCCAGTGATTAGGGCAGCAGACTCGCGGTCATAGGATCGCGGTTTTCGATTCCCAGATCAGGCATTGTGTGTGTTTATTGAGCGAAAACACCTAAAGCTCCACGAGGCTCTGGCAGGGGATGGTGGCGAACCATGCTGTACTCTTCCACCACAACTTTCTCTCACTCTTTCTTCCTGTTTCTGTTGTACCTGTACTTCAAAGGGTCAGCGTTGTCACACTGTAAACTACATTAAGGGTACACGTGTCAGTGGAGTGCTCAGCCACTTGCACACTAATTTCATGAGCAGGCTGTTCCGTTGATCGGACCAACTGGAAGCCTCGACGTCGTAAGCGACGGAGTGCCAACAGGTACCTGTACATTAATATAAATGATACAGGTTTATTAATACTGTACTGTGCAAGGTGCCAATAAACTAGTCTATCAATTGCAGGAATTTGGAGTTCCAACTCACAAATTAGTGTACATTATAAGAGGTTCTGGACTATCAGTATCCAGAACGTTGGTGTTGTACCTATATTTGATATTTTGAAACCAGATTTCACTGACATTGAACAGCATACTATGAACTCATTGTAGATATGCCCTTCAGCATGCAAGAATATACACTAGTTATGCAGAATGAGCAGTAATGAAATATTTTCTCCAGCAAACTGATTTTACGTGTCACCTGCACAGGAGCCAGTCCATCGGCACTGGCAACGATCTCGCTTGAATGTCTTACTGGCAACGGCCATGCTCGAAATGGTGTATTTTACTAGTCACCTGCACAGGAGCCAGTCCATCGGCACTGGCAACGATCTCGCTCGAATGTCTTTTCACATGCCACTGGTACAAGTACCAGGAAGGCGACGTTGGTAATGATCACGCTGGTGCAATTTACGTGCCACCAGCACAGATGCCAGTATTTTACTAAACTAATTACAATTATTTAAATTTCAGTTAGGTAAAAATAAAAATAAAAATGCAAACCTGTAAGAGTATCATTTTGTATTTAACAACTAATATTTTTCATTCAAAATAAGTTCTGATTTTATCTTGTACTACCCACCAAAAGTTTGATTATAGACAATAAACATAATGCCAGATTTCTAAGTACCATTTGACTGGGCAAAGCATTCCAAGAAATTATCCTCATTTGTTCCCAAGATTCTATTAAATTAAATGATTTCTAACTTAACCTACCAATTAAGTTTCTTAAATCAATTGTCCAAGTCTTGACAAAAGAAAAACAGTGACAGGTTCAATTCTCTTAACCTTTTAGCATTTAAACTAGCAATATCTGGCCCAAATATTCTCATGTTTTATATTAAAAATGGTCAGATCTGACTTCTTACATCTATCCTACAATGTCATTCTAAAAATACACTATCTCAACATTGATGCTACAAAATAATGCATATTTAATTCAAAACAATGTAAATAAGCATTACATTTGACAGAGTAATCTAGATACTAAAGGGTTAATATGTCAATTGTTGTTAATTGCTGGTAAAGACCATATTTTGTTTTGCAACCATAATACACTACCAAATATATTAAAGATTTATAAGTCAATGCTGTGTTCTACTTTTGTGTTATCAGTACATTGTTTTCATTAATATGAACAGACCAGTTGCCAGGAATGTGTTTAATATGTAAATTGGTTTATCCAATAGTGTTACATTACTAAACTTAGTGGCTGTTTAAGCAATGTATTTGTGGATAATTAATGGGTTGGATGTGGTACTGAAGAAGGAGCAATAACTCCTGAAATATGCATATACACCCATTACCTATTTTTCTGTTTTTGATTACATTGTTTATATAGATGTATATGAAGCATCATAACTTTCAGTGCTGGCTCTACATTTTATAGAAAATCTTTAGAGATAAACTTGATGTCATTTGTTGTGTATTTTCAGAAGTTCATTAAATACTGACCCAATATTTGATAGACCAACTAGCCCAAGTTTTGAAACCATGGTATCAGACATTCCTCTTAGTAACAGTCTGACGTCAACTGCCACAAATCCATCCTGTCCATCTCCTGTTTCTTCTATGGTGAGTGACATGAATGCTGTCTATATTTTGTTTTTCACCCCCCTCCTACCACCACAAGTGAGTTTAAAATGTAATTTGGTGAGGGTGCATGGCCTCATAGTGTTGCACTCTCAATTGCCAGACTGGTGTGCATTGTGTTCTTGAGTAAATTACTTTCACATTGTCTCATTCCACTCAGCTGTAAATGGGTTATCCCTGCAATGGATTGGTGTTTCATTCAGGGGTAATGTTAGCCTGCCCACCTAGCCAGTGTGCTAGCATCATTTGAAAATTACAACAATGTGAGGAAGTGCATTGTGATCAGTGGTGTATAACAGCATCTGATAGTACTAAAAAGTGTGTTTATTTGGGAAGTCTGTTGTGTAGCATTATTCTGTAGTAATGTCCTTATATAAATATAAATGAATAATTATATTCTTGGGAATAGAAATTTCCCTTATGAATTGTTTTACACACTGGCTTCCTGATAAAATTCTTGTAAAAGATTTTTATCCTTTTTGAATTTATTAATCAAATATCTCCTTTTTTATAGGTATGAGGTTTTATGTGTGTAGGTGGTAAAGTTTATGAAGGTGTAAATGATTAATTAATAATTTCACTGATTAGTGTAGTAAGCAGTACACCTTTAGAGGCTCTATGTTTACTGCTTATTTTCCCCTAACTTTTTTTGTGCATATGTGTGTGTGTGTGTGTGTATAAACATTCATTCATACATACATACATAACTTAAGACTTCTCTTCTGTAGCTGGCTCTCCTCACCACTTTATGCACATAACTGCCAGGTACAGAATTCTTTTTCTGTACATAAGCCTGTCAAGTCTCGGTGTTTTAGTGATCACCTTTAACTAATCTGCTTCAAAACTTTGAAGCCATTTCCTCTTTACAAGTATTTACATTGAGATTTGAAAACAATCCACAATGAAAATAAGCCAAGAAATTAGACACCTCTCACTGTATTAAATTAACAGTTGCCTACAACCCTCAACTACCAATTAGCAGCCTACAGCTCTTACATCCAATGTCTCTAACCCTGTCAAGCCTCTAACCCTGCCTAATAGAAACGGTTATTATTAATAGTAGCCTTTTTCACTACCTCAGATTACTTTTTGTTGTCAATGATCTAGATCTTTTGGGGATCTCTTGCATTTAGCAAGCAAAGGGAGACCAAAATGACAATCTTTTAAGGATAGGCAGTAATTTTATATAGTTACTCAACCTGCAAGAGTTGGTAGCCACCTCTCTCTCAGATCAAACCCCACTACTTTCTTCAAAAAAAAAAAAGAAGGAAAAGCACATGCAATAATATAATCCTTGACAACATGCCTGAGATAAAAAGGATAAAAAAATGGATAGTAATGGAATACCTTTGATCATAAGTAGATGCATATTGCTAAAAACAGATAAGTACAGCTGGAATATTTTTAACCGTAGGTTTAGTCAATCAGAGATGATCTGCGGGCCAAATAGCATCATTTTGTTTTGTTGATGTTGTTTAGACCCAGTTGAACTTTGATGAGACAGACCTATAATCACAGTTGTTCAAGTTGTCACTACCTCCTCTCTTTCTCTCCCCTCTCTCTCTTAGTGTCTCTACACATGACTATATTATTAATGCATCCTTCCTATCTAAAGACAGTAGGATACAATACGAGGGAGATTTACCTGATATTTTGAGTTGCCAAGTAATTGTTTAGATCAGGCATCGACAACCTTTTTCAAGAAGTGGGCTACATGAGACATGGGTCATCATCAAACAGGCTGAACTACTAGAAAAAATTGAGATAATTTCCCATTAAGCATGCCATTCAGAAAGTCCTGTGGGTTGCAGTTTGGCTATGACTGCTTTAGAGGCTCCTTGACAGTTTGTCATTATCTTGTCTTTGGAAACTTTAGTGTCAGCAAAATCATTGACTATGACTTGGGAAAAACTTTAGTGTACAAAAAAGAGAAAGACTACTGTTAGGTCTGTAATGTGTGTGGAAGATGTCAATTGTATAAAGAACTACCAAGCACTAAAGATAAATCTTGAGGAAGAGAGATTGAAGAAAATAGGGGAAGAAGTGTAATTGACCTACATGTTTGACTGTTATAATATCTCATAAATATAACTTGTCCACCAGCTGCATTTAGTTGTTGTTACATGAATTTGGTATTTGCATATCTGATTAAAACAATATGTCTTGGACATAAGATAAATACTATCTTAATTTATGTTTTTACTGCATACATACATTCATGCAGGCATGGTTGAATTTAGAGGAAGCCTCAGAACCTTATAACATGGCATATATTTGAACTTAATCCTGATGTTTCTATTGATTCTGTGGTTTATCTAAAAGTTTGGTTACATCTTCCAGACTTTTCTTTCTGTCTCTTAATGGTTTATTTTCTGCTATGTTTTACAACAAACATTTTATTCCTCTTTAACAACCTGTATACAGTTATCATCTATATGCAAACTTGACATTTCACCTCTGATCTTGAACAGTATTTCCCAGAGTTCTTCAGAAGACACATAAAAATTATTCAGGTGTTGTTCAATGCCAAAACATCCTCCATTTATGTATTTTTATTTCACATGCAACCAACTGTGTATCAATGTATGCACAGTCACACATACCTACAGGCTGGCACTCTGTTGGTTATGATGACGAGTGTTCCAGCTGATCAAATCAACAGAACAACCTGCTCGTGAGATTAATGTGCAAGTGGCTGTGCACTCCACAGACACGTGTACTCTAAACATAGTTATCAGGGAGATTCAGCGTATCACAGAATGTGGGAAGACTGACCCTTTGAAATACAGGTACGACTCACTTTTGCCAGCTGAGTGAATTGGATCAACAGGAAATAAAGTGTCTTGCTCAAGAGCATAACACACCCGCAGGTATCAAACTCATGACATTATGACCGTGAGCCAAATACCCTAACCATTAAGCTATTTCCCTCACTACCTACATACAAACCCAAGTATACATCACTTCCTGTGTTTGTTTTAACTTTTTGTAATTTTTTAATTTCTCAGAAGGAACTGTATCGTGATGTTGTCCAACAGTTTTGTGAAAAGCATCTTGGAAAGATCCGTGTTTTTATCAATAATGTGACTGCTCGTTTGCCATCACCTGTAAAATGTAGTGTTGTTAGTAAGTACTTTTTTTTTTTAAAACCACATTTTTTGAATTGTAACTATTATCTGACACAATATTCTTCAGCATTGTGTTATAATGTGGGATTAGATAAAGCTGTTGTTTTAATGTGATTAGTTGATTTATTAAGTGAAAATTATATAAACCTTCCTCTCGTTTTTTTCATCTATATTTTGCCATCCTAATATCTGATCTATTAATTTCATGCTATGTTTATACTTTATTTATCTAGATGGTCGCCATAAACGTTACGTTAAGCTAAACTTTGTATGTTCCAGTCATCGAGGAGATGAGTGTCTTTATAGTAATAATTGTTTTGTGTTAATTACACACATACCCAAAACCTGGATTCATCTCATGTTTCTAGCTTTACAGGTTAGTGACTTTTACATAGTTTTTTTAATTAGATATTTTATTGTTATGTAGAAGTATGTTAATCTAATTAAATAATTTTCTTTGAAAAAATTGTTGAAATGCAAAGAAAAGAAACACTTTAAAAATTTAACAAAGCCCTTATATGTTTTCATCAGCTTTGTTATTAAACAATTTACCAGTAATTAATATAACCATTAACTACTGGTAAATCATCATCATTTGACATCTGCTTTCCATGTTTGCCTGGGCTACATGGTTTCACAGGGGCTGACAAACTAGCAGACTGCATCAAGCTCTGCAGCCTGCTTTAGTATGGTTTCTGCAGCAAGCACTTTACAAAGTGTACAACACATCTCAAGACAAATTTTGAAAATTACTTTTTATAATGTAAATTGATGATGCCATACTAGGTCAAATGATTCTGTAAGCTGTTGGTAGGAGTCATCTATGGTAGAGCTAGCTTATAAAAACAAAGGGATAGATTTATTAGATTACATCTGAGAATGAGGTACATCATAAAAGAATAACAAAGGATCATGGTGCAGTGGCATCATACAACCTGACTGGAAGAGGGGGATAATTACCCTACTATGGAGCAATTATGGGGCTCTTACACTTGTCTCTGTGTCCATTAAGGTCTTTCCTAGGGTCATCTTGAATAGAGTGTGAAATCATCTGCTTGCTTCTCAGCAGCTGGGGCAGTTAGGATTCATGCCAAAGAAGTCTACTACTGACAAGATTCTGGCTCTTTGTGTACTCATTGAATGCAGGTGGAGCTTTTGGCAGGAGCTGCTTGTAGCCTATGTCATCCTCTGCAACGTGTTTGAATTAGTGGACAAGATGTGCTTTGGAGGATTCTGGAACTGCAAGGCACACCTCCTTAACTAATTGAGCTGATTATGGCCTTGTACACCAGAACAGTCAGTGTTGATTGAGATTGGGGGCTCAGCATCTGACGTTTTACGAGTTAAATCTGGGGACCATCAAGACTGTGCCTTGGCTCCCACTCTGTTTAATGCCTGCTAGCTTGATCGAGTTTTGGTATACTCATTGGTGAAACTAGGATTACAGACCTAGATTTTGCTAATGGTGCAGTTATTCTTGCTGAGTCTCTGGATGTCTTAAGGAATGCTCTTTTTTCACTAAGTAAGGAAGTGGAGCTATTATGTCTTTGAGTCTCTTGGGTCAAGGCAAAGATCCATTCCTTCTCTGCTTTCTTGGAGGATTCCATCTTGTCTGTCTTTGTTGTGGGTGAGAATGTCAGAGTTGTTGACTGCTTAACTTATCTTAACAGTGAGATTCATAGTGACATTAGCTGTGAGTCTGAAATCCTAAAAAAAGATTAGATGAGTTGGTGCAGTTGTAGACTCATTGGACAAGTGTGTTTGGCAATGCTGATATCTGAGCAGGAGGACAAGGGTTTGAATCTTTACATCTTTAGTCCTCCCTATCCTACTCTGTTGTTGTGAGACTTGGATACTGCCCCTGACTTTTAGGAGTCACCTGAACTCCTTTGGTACCAGGATGCTTTGCAAGATTGTGGGTTACCACTGGTCAGATTTTTATCCAACCAATGACTCTACTTAGAAACTGGCATATGTCCTGTTACTTGTATGACTTGGGAACACCAGCCCAAACTGTTTGGCTTGATTTTCCAAGTTAGACCCTGCTTATCATGTTCTTTTCACTGAAGATCTAGCTGGATTGATGGGGCATGTTGGTTGACCACATGGTCACAGCAGATGAGGAAGTATCTCACAGAGATGGAGGATTGACTAGGATTTTACTTGATAGGTTGCCTGAGGAGACCTAAGAATATACTGACAAACGCAGTCCATTCCCCCGTACTTTACCTGACCTGATGATGCATGGTATGATACTGTACGGCAAATTTATATCATTTATTTTATTAAGAAACACAAAAAAATGTAATTATGACAACTACAACAATGCTAGTGGTGTTGATAATAGCTAGTAGTTCATGATCTGCTACAAACTTTTAGTTTGCTATTAGTATTTTACATCCATGATTTTCCCATACATAGGTGGGATAGTTTTGGTAGATTTTCACATGTACTAATTATTGGATTGAGTATTTTTATAGCTGGATGATTTTTCTGACAGCTATTCACAAAGTGAGAAGGTATCAGCTAAGCAGTAGGCAGTGTTATGTACCTCACCTAAGACTATGAAACATTTCAATTGATATTTCTTAATTTAACTTATTTCGATTATTTCTTAATGACATAAGTGAAATGAATTTGCCATACAGTTTCCCATCATGCACCATGACCCTTTGTCATTCTTTTTTATGATGCACATCATTCTCAGGTCACTTTTTTCTATAAGCTAGCTTTATCATGGATAACTCCTGCCAACAGCTCATAGAAATGCTTGACCTAGTTTGTATCATTAAAAATAATTGTAGCTACATTGAAAATTCTGATGATATTAACAAGTGTTTATACATATCTCTAAGCATATCTTTATATATTTTTATCTATTATATTTGTAGATATTTTAATAGTATGTCTTGTGTGTACAGTTAAATGTACAACTGCTTCTGTTGAGTTTAGAACTCCACCTAGAGTATTATCAGTTAATCTGCTTCCAGCATAGTGGTGTGGTTACTACTATTCTTAATAGTATTACTGGTTATGATACATAGAACAAATGTAGAAGAAATTATGATAAGCACATGTGTATATTATTTATTCCCTACATTTTATTCACTGCAATAATTGTTTGGAACTTCTGTATTGGATGTTACAATTGGATGCTTAACCACAATGGATTGTATGTAGGAACACTTCATATAAGCTTGTATTTATATTAATTTCTTTGATATTTTAATAAAGATAATGATTTATTTAACTAGTTTAGTCAAGTTCAATTTTTATAAGACTCCAATTTTAATACCAGTGCACACTTATCTTCTATATTGACTACTGAATAGATGTAATTCATATCTGATTTAGTTTTACTGTTACTCTGTATTTAATTTTTTAAAAATGTTTTAATAAAATTATTTTAATATTCTTTTCTTTGCTTGCTAAAAAGCAAATATTTGGGTACATTTCCTTATTGTAGAGTCATAAAATTTACACCAATTCTTTCTTTAGCAATTTTGTCACTTGTGTTAAGCATGAGAAATACTGCTATCCAAATTGATAGGTATTGGCCTACCACCTAAAGAGCTGGTAGTTCATATCTCAGCATCTGTAAATATGCTCACCATCTAGAAATAAATACTATGTTAATAAACTATTACTTGTAGAAGTTGAAGCGCTGAGTAATTGGTGTTTGTTTCATTATCTTGCAGTGCTTTAGTAACTTACAGTGCATGAGTAAAGTCTGGTTATGTTAGGTTTAAATACATTATGTGAAGTGTCAGTACCTCTGTAACCCAAACAAATTATAGAAATCACTTTATTTAAGTATGTAGAATAGGCACAATTCATTTAAGTATGTAGAATAGGCACAATTCATTTAAGTATGTAGAATAGGCACAATTCATTTAAGTATGTAGAATAGGCACTAGAGCTTCTGAGAAAATTTGTATGATAGATTAAATATTTATCTAGGAGAATATTTGTTTGTCACTGGAAAAAATTAAGTTAAACACCGATCTTTGGATTTAAGTCACATGAAAGATTTATTTATATATAGCCTTAGGTGACAGAAAATGTACATATGTACATTTCTACAATTACAAATTTGTAGTGGGAGATATAAATTTTAGATAAGAACATGTATTATTGCATATACTGTTATATATTGTATATTACTATCTATAATGATGTGCTACAATTATGCTTTGTGTATTTTTTATGGCAGTGATGCTGCAGCAGTTTACTCCTAACTTATAGTTTCCATTTGCAATACCCATTTTATCACTCACTCTGTTGTTTGAAAATTTCGCATGATTTTCCATTTTGTTTGCTTCAAAGTTCTATGTTTTCTTACCTATAAAGCAAATCCTTTTTTATAATTTCTAAAATTTGTTTATTCAAAACATTTAAGTTTTGTGATCTTTCTTTTTAGGCCAAAGCCAGTTCTGCTTTAGGCCAACAAGATACATCTGTAAGTTGTCTGAAACGATGTTGGGATGCTCTGAAGTCAGAAAAAGGCCCAAGTAGTTTTCTTACTGTTGTTACATCATCATTTCCATCAGCTAAGGTTAGTAATTAATTCTATTTTATCAATTCATATTTTTTTACTTATATGAGGTCTGATCAATAAATATCCGGACTGTTGCCATGTTAATGAAGCTAAAGCACACAGTGAAGCAGCTTGGCACACATTGACCTTGAACTCTGTTGTGCAGGTTCACTAAGCTTTAATGTTCTAGTTCACTTCTGCTGTTTACAGCAGTGCTTGGAAAGAAGGTGTGTAGCGTGTGATCATCACATTGACCATCACAGAGAAAGTTGTCATGGTGACACCTGCTCAAAGGCCTAAGCAAAGTTGCAGAAAGTGTATGGAGAGGAGTGTATGAGTCGCACACAAGTGTACGAATGGTTCAGACGTTTCCAAGATGGCTGGCAAAATGTTGACATTGATGAATGTTCTGGGAGACCTGCAACCAGCAGAACTGAGAAAAACATCGCAGATGTGCATGCAGCTGTGAGGGGAAATCATCGAATCACCATTTGTGTGTTATCAGAGGATGTGAAGATTAGTTACAGTTCAGTTCAGTCCATTATCACTGAAGATTTGGGTATGAGACGCCTATCTGCCATGTTTGTGCCAAAACTGCTTTCAGCTGACCAAAAGACACTCATGTTTCAGTTGCACAAAATCTCCTTGATTGTGTTGAGAATGATGAAAACTGTTTGAAAACTTTGCGTAGGCTTCTGAGCAGCTATCGCCAAGCTTTTGGCAAAATTTGATACAGATTCTCTGCTCAACTTTCTCTGTCATGGTCAATGCGATGATCACACGCTACACACCTTCCTTCCAAGCACTTTTGTAAACAGAGGAAGTGAGCTAGAACATTAAAACTTAGTGCACATGCACAGCAGAGTTCAAGGTCAATCTGTATCAAGTGGCTTCCTTCTCCATGCTTTAGCTTCATTACCATAGCAAGAGTCCGGATACTTATTGATCAGACCATGTATATTAGTATTTATGATCAAATGCTTAAAAAAACCCAAAACACATTGTTAACGTGTTAAAATACTCTACCATTGACTAAATTGATTTCAAATTGACTTTAACCATTGAACATAATTTCATTTGCCTCAGTCTACCTCAGTGACTACAGATTCTACTCTTACTCTATGGTTAATTGGTTATCAGAAGAGCATTTAACTGGGGGAAGCAATATCTGTTGCATTAACATAAAAATGCTCAAATTCTGAAAAGGAAACAATTTTTTCCTTATTAGAATGGCTAAATGGTAAAAAGAAGGCATCATATATTATACATGGCCCAATAGATAAGTTATTTCACTTTAAACATTCAGCAGTTGTTGACAGTATAAAATTCATTTTATTTAGTTAGCATTGTTGGATTAAAATTCTATAGCTCTGAAACAAAATTTTGATGGTTTATGATTTCCTTTTTCATTTTTTTCTTTTCAATTTTTCTTTCGAAACAAATATTTTAAGACTCAAGTGTAGAATTTCCAGTTATTACATAAGTATGATATACACAACTCCTCTATTTAACTTTCGTTTCACTGAATGTTTGACTTGTCCATGAGAGATTCCAGATTAGTTTTTCCACTAATGCGAATAAAAGGAAGTTCAGTCAATGATAATGATTGGTAGTAGGAGCAGTTTATACACCATGCACACAAATATGTTACTAGAAGTATGAATATTTATGTATATGTGTATATTACTAGAAATATGCATATTCATTTATATGTGGACTCATGTTACTAGAAATAGGTTACCTGGCTGTAACTAAAGATTTATTCATTTGAAATTAAGTTAAATGAGAGATAAGAAGATAAACTGAAACCACTCAACTGAGACAGTAATTCTGCTCTGTGAATCTAATGTGACTTACTGTGAAATCTCTCTCATAAAGTCCAAATTCTATAATGACCCTTCTTCTGTAGTTTCTACTATTACCATCACTCTACATAGTCTTTATGTATGTGCATGCATTTATCTGGTCTAACTTCTTCCTTCCATGTAAGACTGGGATTCAACACTGACCTTCATCACGTTTTATGCCTACTTCCAGGTGTAGCTACTACCAGGTTGGATCATGATTTTTTTGTATTTCAAGCTTTGATTAATAGTTCAAACAAGTTACATACTAAAAGTGTTTATTCATCAAATTGTATATTTGGTTTGTTGTCATTGTTGTGCCAGATGCTCTATTCCATGCTTATCCCATTTGGCTGGTTTAGAGGCAAAATACACTCTATGCCCATTTTCAGTCTCATCTACATTGTTGAAGTTCTGTCCCTGCAGGAAATGAACCATGGGTCAGAAAATGTGGTAATTTGATGGTGTAAGGTCTGGATTATAGGCAGGGAAAGGCAGCACTTTCACCCCTTCAAGCTACTCAAGTTAGCACTTGGTCACATTGGCAGTATGTGCTAGGGCATTGTCATGTTGTAGAAGTGTGTGTTTTTGATTGACCAATGTTGAGTAGTTGGCTTTTAAAGCATCATATAGTCACTGCCATTGTTGAGCATAAAGGTTAACATTCACAGCATGACCATCTAGGACAAGCTCTAAGTGCAACCATCCCCCATGAAATTCCACCAGACACACAACATGACCTTCTGCTTAAATTGCCCTTGTTTGACAACATTTTCTGAAGTCTAGCTGGAACAAAGCCACTGATTTACCAAGATTGCAAAAATAGATCCATTTTTCATCCTCAGTTACAATTTGATACTAAAAATAGGCATCTTAGGGAATTGCCAGCAGTTTGCAAATGTTCATACATTGTTGAGCCTGGTCATTGGTTAGTTCATGAGAAGTTTCTTGACAGCTTTTGTTCACAAGGTTGAGCTTATAGAAGTGTTTATTGATGGTGCTTTGTGAAGGACCAAGTTCTGCTGACAATGTACAATTGCTTGTATTTGGCTGTTGTCCAGCCATTTCAAGCATGGCCTCATTTTCCACAATAGAATGTCTTCCTGATCTTAGTTTGTCTTTATAGCAGGTGTCACCTTCCTTGAAATGTCAACCACTTTTGTGCTACATGTTCGTTGACAGCTCCTGGGTCTTCCACATCATTAATTTCTTCTGTTGCTGCCCTTGCACTCAGTTCTTTTTCCCACAGGTAGTGTAAAATGGCTCTAATTGCAATTTTTTTTATCACTCATTATCAAAGCTGTAAAATAAACAATAAACAATTGATATTTGTAAGCTATATTTGAAAATAATGAATAAACAATTCAACAACAGTTGGACAACAAATTGTGTCAAATTAATGATATAACGTGGAAATACAAGTTACCGAAAAATCATCAGTGAGAATTTGTAAAAGAATTTTTGACTCAGCCAGGTGTGATGTCAAAGTACATTTGATAAACAACTGTACTTTCTTATTACTTTCTTCAAGGAGCATGAAAATTTGAGAGTTTTTGCACTGGAGAAATTAAGTGTTGAAACAATTACGTGTCTAAGTACAGATTTGATGAAAATAAATGAATGAACTATTGTACATGTATTGTGAACTATTAGTTTATGGTAAATAGTTGTTTGCAATAATGGTTGATGTGGTGACGGAGAGTGCAAGAAAGGGATTGATAATGGAGATACTGTATGCAAATGACCTTGTTCTGATGAGTGAGATGAAGGAGGGATTGAGAGAGAAATTTTGGAAATGGAAGGAGATGCTTTGAAAGCAAAGAAGACAAAGGTGATGGTGAGCAGGTGGAAGGAGAAATGTTTGTGAGTAAGGTGGATCCATGTGGTGTATGTGGGAGGAGGGTAATGGCAAATATGGTGTTGTGTAGAGGTGTGAGAAATAGATTCATGGTAGATGTATGAAAATGAAGAAGGTGACCCCAAGACTGGCAAGAGAGTTTGTGGAAGATGTGAGAAAAGAGCTGGAGAGCTGGCAGAACCAGTGGAAACGCTATGTGACAAGGTGGAAACGGTGAAAGGGTTTTGTTATTTGGGAGATAGGGTGCATGTAAGTGGTGGATGTGAAGCAGCTGTGACAGCAAGAGCGAGACTTGTCTGGGTGAAGTTCAAGGAATATGGAATCTTGTTATGTGGGAAAAGGTTCTCATTGAAGATGAAAGTAAAGGGCTATAGGAGTTGCTCAAGCTGCAATGCTGTATGGGAGTGAGATATGGTGTCTGAGGGAAAAAGAGAGATGGTAGTTTTGAGAAGGACCGAGAGAGCAATGGTGAGAGAAATGTGTGGAGTGAAGCTGTTTGATAAGAGGAGGACTGAGGACTTGATGGGGATGCTGGGGTTGAAGGAATCGGTGGAATGGCTTGCAAGGGCAAATGGAGTGCAGTGGTATGGCTTGTGTTGAGGAGGGATGAGGAGCATATTCTTAAGAGGGTGCTAAAGTTTGAGGTAAATGGACTGAGAAAGCGAGCTAGACTGAGGAAAACATGGAGGGGACAGGTGGGGGAGGAGATTGCGAGGGTTGGCTTGAGATGGGAGGACACCCAAATCAGGGCAAGATGGCAAGATGGTGTGAGGGCGGTTGCTATGGCATTGAGGTAGATCTGGCCATTCCCATTAACGGGGACAAAACTTGGATTTAAAACACTGGATGATGATGATGAAGTGGATTAGAGTGTGCCAAAGAAGACATAGAATAACTAACTTTATAGTTATGTTTATTAAGGTGCAGATGACAATCAGAAGGGATGATTGGCAAATGACTCGAATCAAGCTGAAACAGAAAATGAATGTAATACTACCACTTAGAATGATGGAACTTGGATTAGATGTCATGAAATAGTTATGGCAGATTTAATTTCAATGTCTTAAATTCAGTTGTTTTCTTGTCTTTGTAGGATCAAGATGCTCTTCTTCATGAACTTCACAGTGTCCGTTATTTCGATGTTTTTGAATTCAATGCTGCTGAGCACCATTGGGCATGTTTTATGTGCAACCACCCTGAAAAAATGGTCACTTTACTTCAGGATGGTAGTCCATTTATTTCTGTAAGTAAAGATATATTTCAGTTCATATTACTGTTACAAGCCTGTGACTCTACCATTCTTCTCTGGAGATTTGTCTGTTGTTATGCAATGATTTTGTCTATTATTTGGCTGTATATCAGAAACTTTCATGAATGGGTAAACCAGATCTATTGACCTACAGGTGTGTCTAGTTGGACCTTTTTCTTTCTCTGCTCATATTAAATGAATAAATTGAACTAAGCACTGCAATCTCACCAGTATGGAGGGCTTGGAAAATCTCATGGGCATTGACTAACTCCACCTTTTCCTATGAGTAACTAATAAGAAAAAAGAAAAACTTTAGAAATACTCGCTACTTTATATATTATTTCCATTTGTTACATGGGTTGTAACAGCTGAGGACATGCGTAGGCTTGAAAGAAATGAAGTCAGTATACTTTGCTGGATGTGCAATGTCAGTGTGCATGTTCAACAGAGTATAAGCATCTTGAGAGAAAAGTTAGGTATAAGAAGCATCAGATGTGGTGTGCAAGAGAGACAGCTGTGCTAGTATGGTCATGTGATGTGTATGGAGGAGGACAGCTGTGTAAAGAAGTGCCAATCTCTAACTGTGGAGGGAATCTGTGGTAGAGATAGACCCAGGAAGACATGGAACGAAGTGGTGAAGCATGATCTTCAAACTTTGAGCCTAACAGAGGCAATGACTAGTGACTGAGACCTTTTGTGATGTGCTGTGCTTGAGAGGACCCGTCAAGCCAAGTGCATCTGTGCTGGTGGCATGTAAGGAACACTTTTCAAGTGTTGGGCCTCACGGAGGCAAAGTCGCTGAGTTCCTTTTGAGTGTTGGGCCTCACAAAGGTAAAGTGGCTGAGTTCCTTTCGAGTGTTGGGCCTCACGGAGGCAATGACTGAGACAATTGGCATTATGTTGTGCTTGAGAAGACCCATAAAGCCAAGCAAAATCACACTTGTGGCAGATTCCAGTGTCATGCAAATTGGCATCCATGCCAGTGGCACATAAAAGCTCCCGTGTGTCATGCAAATGGCATCCGTACTGGCAGCACATAAAAGCACCCATCACACTCTCAGAGTGGTTGGCGTTAGGAAGGATATCCAACTGTAGAAAACCATGCCAAATCAGACTGGAGTCTGGTTCAGCCTTCCAGTGTGTCAGTCTGGTCAAACTGTCCAACCCATGCCAGTATGGACAGTGGATGTTAAATGATGATAATGACATTGATGCACCATTCAACTCTTGTGTCTTTTTCTTTTTGTTATTTACAAAGGCTGTTTTACAGTAAAGTACAGTAATGTCCAGAGACAAACTGCTAATTGCTTGAGTTGGTGCTAACCTTCTTAATGTAATAAACCAAAAAGTTTTTATTTATTAAAACATCACACTTGTAGTGAGGAGATAAAATTAATTTAATGATAGATTATGATGAAGAAAGATAGAATAAATAATTCTGAAATTTAATTAGCTAAAATAGAAAAATGTTGGCATCCAATGGGGAGTGAGTATGATCTTTGCTGAGTACAGTGACATGTTTCACTCTTATGAGACCTCCTCAATGAAGTGTAGTCATAACCTGTTTTTGTTAGACTTATGATAACCTATGAAATGTAAAGAGATGGAATGATTAAATACTGATAGCTGTGACAACTTAAATATGTTAGCACAGTTAGAAGCTATCTGTCCTTAGGCAATTTCCATTAGTCATTATTTTAAGTTATGTCTTTTGGTGTTTATTTACTCACTCTTTTGTATCTCTTTGTAGTCATAGGTCTGGCAAGTATAAGTTAAGAGTAGGTTTCACTGAGGAGGTCTAATTAGACCAAAACACAACTGGAATTAATACCATACTTGCCAAAGATCAGACTTTACCGCCAAGAAATTTCAGTTGAAATTTTAGAGTTGTTTCCCTTTGTTTTCTCAACCAGAATTACTCATTAAGCTAATGAGTTTTGTTTTTCTGATCACTAGTGGTGTAATATTAATTATATTGTTTTGTATAACTACAGTGTGTTAGCATCAACATAAATGCTTGTTCTTCCTGTTGGATGGGTACTATTTAAGGCGGTATTAAATAGTACCCATCTTCCTGTTACCTTGTAGTTAGCCATTCCCAGTATATAGTTTTATATAGTTTTATAGAAGTTTTCTATTGATTTATTACTAAGATTTGTAAAATCTCTGCTTTCTTGAAGGGACAACTAAAAGAGAAAAAGGGTCGGTGGAAATTTCTGAAACGATGGAAAACGCGGTATTTCAGCTTGTCAGGATCAAACATTACCTACAGCAAAGGTGATTCAGTAAGTATTCTTCCTTCCCCTTTGATTTAAACTTTTCTGTTTGCCTTTTGATGTTTCTAAGCTACAAGTCATGGGAACAACAGTAAAGATGGTTTTAGTTCATACAAACAATGGTTTGTGCACATGGCAAAAACTTTATATTTTACAACAGAATACCACTCTCACCCCTGAGATGATGCTATCACTACACATACATACGTTGTAGAGGCTATTGTACTGATTGGCATCATGCTGTCTTCTCACTACACTAATGGTCTCTGCTCCTCAAAGCTGGCTTGTTTTGTACTACCTCTATTCATGCATTCTTGTCTCATCCGTTTCTCCTCTCATTGTTACCCATATTATGTCCTGCTCACTCTTGGCTCTACATTAACTACTTTATCCAATACTTCCTCTCTGGAATGCCATCCCTCAGTAATTCTTTCCCTGCTCATATTTTTCTTACTGCCATCAACTTGCAGCTGCTCAAGTAAAACACTGATATAATATAATATAATATCATATAAAAACTATAAGAACATCCTCTTCTCCAAACCAAAACAATCCCTTCCCCCAATCAAAGTCTTTATTCTAGAGTTGTGGGATGTGACAGGTTCAGTGAATGTGCAAAGAGAGTGGTCCTATTTTCATAGGAGTAAACTGAAGTAACTAAAGTGTGTGACAAGATTTGAATTCTTGAACCCTAGGTTAGAAGTTCAATGTCTTAATTTCTCAAATATAGTGCTGCTGTACTGAGTGGAACAAAATGTATCAATTTGTTACTCAGCATGCCAAGTATTAACATCTATTTTGTGTGTTGAAATAATTTAATCAGAAAACATTTGCAGACTCACTGAAACAGCTCTTTTGTCTGAAGCTCAGGGATTATATGTATTATACAGCTCTTAGGTTGTTAATTTGTTACAATGTAAAACTTGGTATATGTTAAACCTTATTTCTTATTTCTGTGTCTATTTCAGCATAAAGAAACATTGCCAGTCAGTAAAATACAAAGTGTGAAAGCTTTACGAAAAGGTATTAGAGACATTCCAAAAGCTTTTGAAATATTTACTGCTGACCAGAGGTATGTGTTGAAAGCAAAGGATGAACAGAATGTGGAACAGTGGGTGCAGTGTTTGCAGATTGCTGTTGCACGTTCACAGCAAAAAGAACCAGTTTTAGCTCCTCTCACAAGTATTGAAAATCAATAGCCATTCTCAGACGATTTCTCATGTTTGTCCCTTTCAAATTAAGCTGCTATGTTATACTGCTACACTAACATGGAAATATCATCTCAAATTTTGCATATTTGCCTGAATTTTTGGGACATAATTTTACGACATGCTTTCCATCACGTCACTCTGTTCTAGAGAAATAGTCAATTGGAGTAATCTATCTTGGCTTAAGGTGTCAGGTATTGCTTGTGATTAAGATGTAAAACTATTTAAAACATTTATCATACAGACACCACATCTTTATTATATATAATTTACATTACCGTATCACATTATTTTTCTAACTCTGTTCTTAGTCAATATAGTAAATTGGTGCTAAATAATTAAAAAAAGGTTTTGCAGTTATCAACGATTTGAAGTAAAATTTTGTGGTAAAGGAAATTAGTCTTGTAAAATTTAATAATTTCAATTTTAGTTGAGGAAATTGAAATGATAAAAAAGAAAAAAAGAAGTAAAAGTCCTGTTTGTATTGATTAAAAACCCCAAATAATTGTTGTTAGACCTCATAAACAAACTTATAATCAAAGGTATTCCAGTCAGGAATATTATGTTTTCTTTTTCTGAACAAAGAGTGTACCATAGATTACATTATCTAATGTGTCCTTCATTATTTTTTTTAACTGGTGAAAACAATTAGAGGGAGATTTGGTTACTGGTTCTGACAGGTCAAGTGACTACATAGAGGTTCCTGTTAGTCTGTTGTTGATGAGTACTTTTTTTAATCAAAATTAATAATACTTTGTTCTTAACTTTTACATAGTTCTGTAAAATTCTCATCTTATTTACAAATAAGTATAATAACATTTGATAAAACAGGGACATCAAGGAAATTGGTGGTGGTCAATGTTGGCAAAAATCATATAGTGAAGTTTGTGAGTTTGGATAAATTTGTATGTAAGAGAAGAAGAATCAATTCAATAATATTATTAGTTCTCTGGTGCGTCACTGTAAATAGGTATTAAAGTATGCTCTAGTGTTTGGAAAATATTTTGAATAGTAACTCCAAATATGTTAAAATAGAGAAACACCTTGTTTCCATAAAATATGTTGAAAGTTAGCAAGAAGATCAGACAAAGATGGCTGCGACTATCTGGTCACTGTGTGTGTCACCCTGATCAGGAAGCATCCAAATTAGTCTTGTGGATCCCACTTCATGGTGATGTAAGAAGAGAAAAACGTCATACTTACATTGACAACTTGACTGTAGACATTGACCTGGAATGTATCCAGGATCTCAAGGCTGTAACATTGAACTGAGAAGTGTGGCAGGTGGATTTTGTTGTTGCAACCCAGGTTGGAGCTCAACCATAATGATAGTAATACACAAGGAAACAAAGTTTTTGTTGCATTAATATCAGCACTTGTTTTTAACTCATTTGAGTATGCTGAATTCAAATCTGAAGTTAATTTTTCTCTGTAAGCTCTAGATTTTATGCAATTCAACTTACTATTTTTTTCTCGAAATTTGGACATCTGTCACATGGTGACATGGCCCATCTGAAAAATTTATGGTCATGTAGTCTTAAAATTAGATATAAAATAACTGCCTGATACATATGGACGTACGTACATGCATACATTTATTTATTTATATATGAAGGTACATGGTTTAGTGGTTAGGGTGTTGCACTTACAATTGTGAGATCGTGGTTTTGATTCCCAGACTGGATGCTGCATTGTGCTTTTGAGCAAAACATCATTTCCCATTACTCTGTGATCATTTCGTCATCTGACATGTGGCACATGGTACACCTGTACAGGTAATGTCGATTTAATGGAGGGAGTGAACTTAGATGAGCACAAACATTTGATCACTATAAACAAGTTATCTGTGTAGTCTAATGATGGGAGGGAGAATCCACTGTGTGTGTGTGTATTGATTAACAGATAACACTGGTCAACAAGTCTTTTGTTGCATTGATATCAACACTTGGTATTACCTAATTTGAGTGCATAGATTTCAGATTTGAAGTTGGTTATTTCCTAAATGCTCTAACTTTTTTGCAATCAAGATATTTCAAAATTTCATCTTCATCACATTGATGTCATAGTCTATCAGGAGAAATGTATGATTAAACTTTCTTTAAATTAGCTGGATAATAAAAAAGAAAATGCAAGATAGTATAAATTTATTCAAGAACACAATTTGAAACACTTTCCCTAATAAGCAAAGGTTATAGTTTATATAAAACTGATTGATAAATAAGACATTAATTACTATGAGGAGGCAAAGCTCAATTGCAGTCTATTCATGCAGGAATTTGCACTTGAAGCTCTTGCATTTGTGGACTGTTTCAGGGCAATCTTGCTTAATTCTCCAGCAGTAGTCTGCCATCATATGTTTGTCTCATCTTCCTTGGTAACGCTTTTCCATAGTCTTGAGATCCTGATGGAACCTGCTCACCTTGTTTATTACTTACTGCTTCTAGGTTCTCAGGGAATCTAGCAAGATGACTGTACATGAAATGGAGGAGTTTGACACTCATGTTACATCCAAGATTATGAAAAACTGAGAGCATATTAGCTACGAGAGTTTCATAGTTGTCAGCCTTTTTATTAATGAGAAAGTTTTCTATTACCACCACAAATGAAAGCCATGTACTCCTTTCCTTGTCATCTTTCTGGCAAATTCTTGATCACATACAAGTGTATGAATCTATGAGCCATTAAACACACCTGCCTTGATCTTCTCGAAGGACAAAGCAGGGAGAGCAGAGACTATGTGTTGGAAGCATTCACCATCATCATTTAATGCTTTGACAAACTGTTTCATCAAACTCAGCTTGATGTGGAGCAGAGGTAATTAATTAATTTGACTGCAAATGGCTAGAATGTAAAACTTAAATTTGCATGAAAACTAGAACATGTAGAACATGACCGTTTTCAGATATGAATTTAGCAGGTTAAAAACAGTAAGAATTAGTAAAAAAATCTTAAGCAACTGAGATTTCAAAAGAATTTGTTAATAATACATGAAAATAATTATGTGGCATTAGAAAACCAATAAGTAGGTACATAAATATCAATTGAAGCCTGAGTGGGAGTTATCTTTGTTGTAATGTGGGCAGAAGAGTAGCAGGGGATGATGGATAAATTAACAATTTTTGCAGTGGAATTTGTCTCCTGCTTCAGGTAATGTATAGTGACTCTGGAGAAAGTATATTGTTAACTAAGCAATCATTATGTTATAGATCTTTTATCTTTTACTTGTTTCAGTCATTGGACTGTGGCTAAGCTGGGGCACTCAGCACCTTGAAGGGCTTTTAGTCCAATGAATTGACTCCAGTACTTATTATTTCAAAGCTTGATACTTATTCTATCAATATCTTTTGACAAACCACTAAGTTACCAGGACATAAACAAACCAACACCAGTTGTCAGTGGGAGTTAAACACAAAAACTCTCTCTCTCTCCCCCTCTCTCTCTCTCCCTCTCTCTCTCTCACACACACACATACACGTATGATGGGCTTCCTTCAGTTTCTGTCTACTAAATCCACTAGCAAAGCTTTGGTTGGCCTGGGGCTATTAGAAGAAGACATTTGTTCAAGGGGCCATGCAGTAAGACTGAACCTGGAACCATGTAGTTGGGAAGCAAACTTCTTATTTCTTTATTGCCCACAAGGGGCTAAACATAGAGGGGACAAACAAGGACAGACAAAGGAATTAAGTCGATTACATCAACCCCAGTGCGTAACTGGTACTTAATTTATCGACCCTGAAAGGATGAAAGGCAAAGTCGACCTCGGCGGAATTTGAACTCAGAACGTAACGGCAGACGAAATACCGCTAAGCATTTCACCTGGTGTGCTAACGATTCTGCCAGCTCACCGCCTTCTTACCACACAACCTTGCTTGCATCTATGATGTTAACAATTTCACTCTTACTGTTACAGTTATTAATATTGAATGCTAACATTGACACAGTGGCACACATTTTTAGGGGAAAGGTATGATATATTGAAATACTTCCAATGTGTTACTGGTGATTTTTATGATTCTGGTAGGATTTGAAGTTAGAACACTATATAGACAACTGCCTCAAATCATTTAATCTAGTACTCTTTCATTTCTGTTATTCTACTATCTTTATGGGTGTTAATATGAGATGCTGCAAGAAATAGGAACAATAAAACTTATGTGGTTATTTTTGCTTGTTAAATTTATTATGAAAAATAAACTGGTTCCTTTTAAAATTGTTTAGGAATTATAATTTCTTTCTGTGTTTATGCATATGGACAATGAACATGTCGTTACTTATGGATGTGTTCAAGAATAGCTGATGAATTCTTTTTTGTCAGTGTGCAGGTAGCTTTTGACTTTCTCAGGTCTCTCTTCTGTTCATTCCATCTTCTCCTAGTCTGCTTAGATGCTATGTCATTTTTTCTTATGGGGCTGCACCAGCTATATTTCTCAGTTGTGAGATTCTCTTATGGCTTGGATTAATTTAGAAGTCTCTTAGGAAGATCTTGAGCTTATAGTATCAATGTAGTGATTGCACCACTCACTAACTGAATGTTTCCTCCTCATCAACTCACTGTGGAGAAGAAGTTTCATCACCCATTCTGGTATTATGACCAGACCACAACTACTAGGCTTTGTAGAGAAGAATGTGGATGTTGGGCAACACTGCATTAGTGAGGACCTCAGTGCCTGGAATGTTTTCCTATCAATGGGTATGCTGTAATTTGTGCAAATAGTTCAGCTTTTTAACATACTTGTTGTAAACAGTCCATGTCTCACTGTCACATAGTAAAGTTGGTAGAATAATGGTTCTGTAGATCTTTTGTTTAGAGGTTGAGACCCTTCTTCACTTACACATTTTTGTGAAGTCCACTGAAGGCAATGATGAGTGTGGCAATTCTGTGGTTTACTTCAAAATCATTGTGAACATTCTTGAGAGATTGCTGTCAAGGTATGTGAACTTGTCAGTGGTAAGTAGAATCTAATCTTTCACCTTCATTACATATGGTATGTACTCCTTAGAAAGGGTTCATTGGTGCATGACTTCAATTTTCTTTGTGCTGATGGCGAGGCCAAAATCATCACAAGCAGAGAAGAATCTGTTCATGCCCTGCTGCATCTCAGATTCTGAACCTGCTTTGAGAACATAATCATTTGCAAACAGGAACTAGCACTCTGTTATCTTTCACTTTAATTTTGGCCGAGAACCTTCTCAAGTTGAAGAACCTGCTGTCACTGCAATAACATCTTATGAAATTTGAATAGTCTTGAGACCACTACTAAAATTTAGTTTGCTCGAACTGTTATTATACTGACCAAGTTGTTTCAAAGAGACTGGCTGATAATCATGTTCTAATAAATATCTATTCATTAGAACATATCAAAGTAGTTACCTAGAATGTTTAAGTAATTTAAAAGAGTTAAGGGGGAAAATATTGTATTAGATCTTTGGTACTGTTTTAAATATCATTTGGTTTTAAAAATTGAAATTTTATGTCTATCTATCTGTCTGTCTATCTATGTATGAATATTTATTTTAGAAATGATTATATTTTGATAATCTTTACAAAAACATAATAATAAAGAAAATGCCATACACCTTAAAGGAATTTATTACTTTCCAGTAAATTATAAAAGGTGCCCTTTTGTGATATTACAACATAATGAAAAAATATCCCAGGAATTATATGTTGTATGTAATAAATATGTTCACTAAATATTTGGAAACAATATCAGTTATTGCTTTGATTCTGTTGAAGAAATATTTATTCTGTTAGATATATTAACCTAACTAATCAAACCTAAAGTTAAGAAAATGCAATGTTCCTTTTTACATTTTCTCACCTTTTTTTAATAGCTATTAATATACAAACATAATTCTCATGTAATTTTTTATAGTTAAAAAAATAAAATTAATTACATTTTTACTCTATATTGCATTCTCAGTGAAACACAACATGCATAATACATTAATAAATTAGTTTTTAACACCATATCAATATATCATACTTCCAGCTCTTTGGTTAGAACACTTTTCTGGATGTCATTTGCAGGTTTTGGACTCAGCATTTCCTTTTTGAGTTAATGAGTGATAACAACTAATGTTACTCTGTTTTTTAATTTCATTTCTGAGGAAGAAAAGTTAGATCTCAATGAGAAAGAAAGGGATATATAGCAATGTTGCTATATCATGTATTTCTCTTTTAAGTCACTTTAAATAAAAATAATTTATGTGTCATTGTTGTACATTTAGCTTTAAGTTGATAACAGAACCATGGAGTCTGGTAAGCATTATAAATCTTTCAAAAGTAACAGCAACATAAAGAATGAAGTTATTAGAAGTGTAGCAGAAATGGTTGCTCTAAAGATTATGATTTCATTTGTCTACTGGGCAGTGTTCTCTCTAATATTTTGCTGTGGGTCTGTTAGAAATTTGTTTGTATGAAAATTGTCTTTCATTGCAAAAAATGTGCCCATTCATGTGAGTAACCATTGTTCAGATGCTGTATTGACGATTCACCTTCCAATTCTTTGTACCCCTGCTTTTATATTCACCCTGTCTTGCAAGTTACTTGGTGACCTCACTGGTGCTGATACCACATACAAAGCACCAAGTACACTCTGTACAGTGGTTGACATTAGGAAGGGCGTCCAATCATAGAAACTGTGTCAAAACAAACATTGGGGCTTGCAGTAGTTTTCTGGCTCACCAGCTCCTGTGAAACTGTCCAATCCACACCAGCATGGAAAACAGATGTTAAATAGTGATGATGATGATTATTATTTTCAGTAAAAAAGAAATTGAATTTCATCTTGAAAAAGTTTGTGTGCACACAGTATTTCCTTTGTTGCACTAATTGTAAGACATATGCACACAAGCATGCAGCTCAGAGGGAAAATTACTACTGGAGTTTATGAATATGGACTTCATGCTTTTTTCTGATTATATTGACCTTTCAAACTGGTACAATTTATTGGCACTTACACTATTGATAGTCAGAGGATAAATATTGTATTGATATTTAACAGTAACACACACACACACACACACACACATATATAGAAGTGCTGAGTTCTGTAAGCTAAGTCTATTATGGAGAGTTAAGCATTTACAATAGTTGTAAATATTAAACCCTTCTGTTTATATAAAACACTCTGAAGAAGAAAGGCCCTTTTACATTTGGAGTTTGTATGACATTCTTCATGTATTAATGTGCTTCTAATTATTATCATAAGGCAGCTTAATGTTCTTAAGTTGTAAAGTTATAATAGCTCTTTATTTAGTCTAAGTCTAAGCGTTCTTTATATGTCAGAAAATCTATTAAAAAAAAAAAGAAAAAAAATTACACTATCATAAAGATCATCATCATTATAGAAGAGTTATTCATCAAAATTAGTGTTGTGAATTTTTAATGGGGATTAAAAATTATAATCCCAACTCTTTTTGTTTTAAATTATAAAACTGATGTCTTTACAAATGAAATACAAATGCCTAATGTATATTTGAATTTACTGAATACATTTAAATCCTTACTGTTTTAAAAATTGAGGTCTGTATAAGTCTAGTACAAGTGTCAGGACTGGTAACTTCCATTGAATAATAAAATAGATTAAATCTAAAAATAGTTTGTCTTTTCAATAATTAACCATAATTTCAGTATTGATATCTAGTTATCACTAGAAGGAACTTTCTTTCAGGTTTGTAGTAGTGGATACAGCAGTTACTATTGAAACTGAGTTATATCAACTTGATAGAAACATTTTTTAGTTAACTTTATATTTCAGTTGTTTGTAACATTGTTTCAAAGATTGTTTGTTCATCACCTGGTACATTGTGTGTATATATGAATTATATATATATATAGTCATTTAACATCCATTTTCCATGCTGGCATGGGTTGGACAATTTGGCAAGAGCTGATGAATTAGAGGACTGTGCTAAGCTTCAGTGTCTTTTGTATGATTTCTATGGCTGGATGTCAACCACTTCACAGAGTGTACTTGGTGCTTTTTTACATAGTACTGGCACAAACGAAGTTACCAAGTAACTTGCAAAACGAGACCCATCAACTGATGTTGTGTTGTATTGAAGAGGTGACTTTATGCTAGGTTATGAGAGGGATAGAGATAAGTGTCTTGCAGTAGAGGAGATATGTGGCTACCCTAGTTGGGAAAGGAGAGAAGGTAGTGCAGAGGTGTCAAAATATACCCTCAAGTTACAAGAAGGAGAACATTAGAGATTGGACAGGGTGAATGGGTAGGTTCGATCATAAGAGTGTGAAAGGAGAATGGGCAACAGATCCGAAGACTGTTAAGAGGAAGTTAGCCTGAAACAAGTCTGGCCCAAATACTTGCAACTGAATGGATCTTGTTAAAAGTATAGTGGTGGTGTTAATTTGAGTAATGGCAAAGATGAGAACAACAACTGTAACAACATTGTAAACAGCAACAATAATAAAAACGAACGTAATCAGCAGCAACATCAAACAATCAGTTACAACAGCCTCAAGATCAGGCCTGTCGTTTAGTACTGTAATGTTGGTTTGGCATTGGAAGACAACACAGAGTTTAATATGAGGTACCAGTTTTGCTTAGCCAGGCCAGACCTAAAAGTGTTTTTCCAGGGAGGGACAGAGAGAGCTCTCACCTATAAATACATTAATAGGTAAAGTAGAAGGGCTGAAAAAACCAGCACAAGCAGAGAAATTCTTGAAGGGCATGTGGGTATCTGTACAGCATCTGAGAAGAGGAAAATAGTATAGAACGATAGAAGTATTTTGCCTTAATGAAGAGGCTGTTAACTTTATCACCCAAGAACAAGAAATGTCCCTTTGATTGGATCCCACATGGTTACCCCTCTACCAAATTTTATTCACTAGGCCTTATGTATATGTACTTCAAAATTTCATGCAATAATCCAACTTCTTATTGGAATATACTATGAACAAGTTGTATATGGCACTTTATAGTGAGTAGAGACAGACATTTGGAAATCAGTTTTTGAACAAAAGAGAAACGAAAGGATGAGGTTGGCAACCTGAAAATATTATTCTATCAGTTCTAATAATTCTTCTAAGTTGTTTGTGAAAACATGTCTGCTTATGGGAAAATATTACCTTGCTTGAAAAGAAGTGAGGGCTGGTAACAGAAAAAGTGTCCTGCCATAGAAAAGCTGTTTCAATGAATTGTGTCTGATGCATGGAAAAGTGGAAGTGAAAATGATGAGGATGATACAATGAGCTTCCAGCTTCAGTCTAGCAAATTTCCATCACAAGGTTTTGGTCAATCTGAAGCTATAACAGAAGACACTTACCCAAAATGTCATGCAGTGGGATGAAATCTGAAACCAGTTATTTGTGAGGTGAATGTCTTAACCATATAGCCATACTTGTATCTAATACTCTCAGTGATCCTCTTTTATTTTTTACTTGTTTCAGTCATTTGACTACTATCATGCTGGAGCACCACCTGGAAATAACCTTGGTACTTATTTTTTAGAATCTGGTACTTTTTCTATTGGTCCCTTTTGCTGAACTGTTAAGTTACAAAAATGTAAACAAACCAACACTGGTTGTTAAGTGATGGAAAGATGAATATGAAAACACACACACAAGCATTTCCACACGGTTTCCATTTACCAAATTCATTGGTTGGTCTGGGGCTATAGTAAAAGACACTTGCCCTAGGTGCTGCATAGTGGGACTGAACCTGAAACCATACGATTCCAAAGTGAGCTTCTTACTCTTCAACCACACCTGCACCTGTGATTTAATTAATTTTCAATAACAAAAATTCGAAATTTTCTCTCCTACCTTTTTTGACCAGAATTAATCATTTAGAAAATTGTTGTTCTCAGCACTAATTACATTAATTTTATTCAATAGATTTCCTTGGATTACTACACTTAATCTACTAGCACCTACTCTACTATTGAAATGTGGTACATTAATGACTTTGCCAATTTCATGCATGATTCCAACTGATTAATCGCTGCTTTGCCACGTTTATATTTGCGAGACTTACAAGAATATCAGTGCATCATAACCAGAACAAATGCTACATGATATTTTTGTTCACATACTAGTTTACTTGCCTGTTTGTACATCTTTCACCAATATACATTGGTGAATGACATCATCATCATCATCATCATCGTTTAACGTCCGCTGTCCATGCTAGCATGGGTTGGACGATTTGACTGGGGACTGGTGAACCAGGTGGCTACACCAGGCTCCAATCTGATTTGGCAGAGTTTCTACAGCTGGATGCCTTTCCTAACGCAAACCACTCCGAGAGTGTAGTGGGTGCTTTTACGTGCCACCGGCACGAAGGCCAGTCAGGCGGTACTGGCAACAGCCACGCTCGAAATGGTGTATTTTACGTGCCACCTGCACAGGAGCCAGTCCAGCGGCACTGGCAACAATCTCGCTTGAATGTCTTTTCACGTGCCAGGAAGGCAACGTTGGTAACGATCACGCTCAAATGGTGCTATTTAC
>NC_068983.1:100324161-100325063 GCF_001194135.2 Octopus bimaculoides
GGTCACAAGTCATTGCCTCGGTGAGGTCCAATGTTCGAAGGTCGTGCCTCACCACCTCATCCCAGGTCTTCCTGGGCCTACCTTTTCCACAGGTTCCCTCAACTGCTAGGGTGTGACACTTTTTCACACAGCTATCCTCATCTATTCTCGCCACATGACCATACCAGCGCAATCGTCTCTCTTGCACACCACAACTGATGCTTCTTAGGTTCAACTTTTCTCTCCAAGGTACTTACATACTGTCTAGTATGCACACTGACATTACACATCCATCGGAGCATACTGGTTTCATTCCTTGCGAGCCTACGCATGTCCTCAGCAGTCACGGTCCATGTTTCACTGCCATGTAGCATGGCTGTTCGTACACATGCATCATACAGTCTGCCTTTTACTCTGAGTGAGAGTAGCATGGCTTAGTGAGTGAACAAATGGATTTGATAGACCGAAACAAAAAGCAGCCCATTGTATGTGTATGTATATATATATATTTGTGTGTGTGCATATATTTGTGTGTGTATATATATTTGTGAGTTTTTCTCCTTGTTTTCTCCGTATTCTTTCTGTTGAAGAGCGTGGCTTGAAACGTTAAAGACTTTCTGTATTCCCGAGCGTTAAACTAATACATCCTTTTGTTGTCTACACCACCTGTCCTCGTCTGTTGTTTTTTTTCGTAAATTCTCCCATATATATATATATATATATATAATTAATAAAAAAAAACGAAGAAAAACACAAGAAAAAATAACAACGCAAGGACGTGGTACATGCAAAGTATCAACAGACGCTCAGGGAAGGAAAGGAAGATAGTTTTACTTTTCGAGCAAAGCTCTTCTTCAGAAACGGGAGACAGAGGAGAGTCCAAGAGAAAAGGAAGACGGAGGAAAAAAATCGCTAACGATCCA
>NC_068983.1:100325531-100337124 GCF_001194135.2 Octopus bimaculoides
TATATATATAAATATATATATATATATATATGTGTGTGTGTGTGTATACATGTGTGTTTGTATATGTGTATACGTATGTGTGTCTTACTGTCTCCTTGCCTCGACTTCATGTGATGCTTCTAAACGAATGTCATCATCATTCAAGTAGTGGTTGTTCGTTTCCAGTCTTTCACGGAATACATGTAAACGTGTCTGGTCTTGGGAAATATTTTCTGACTTGCAAACAGGTGAGGGTTGGCGAAAGGAAGGGTATTTGGTTGTAAAAAATTCACCGTAAAAATTCCGTCCGACCCATGCAAGCGTGGGAAAATGGACGTTAAAACTACTATATATAATAACAGTTTGACTCAGTTCCACAAGGCTTAAGGTTTCATGTGAGCGCAGGACACGTTTATCTCATCAATATACGTAACTCCTACCAAATGTGTTGAGTGCTACATTCTTTCGTTTGTCCACTTACTCGTGTGCGTGTGTGTCTTTTTCTTGACGTTGTGTGATAGTTGTAAAAAAGCGTTACCGTCATACAAGCGGTGTCCTTTATTTTCAGTATTCCCTGAAAACACACCCGGCCACGGGGAAGTATTATCGTGCTTGAGACATGTGAGGGCTGGCGATAGGAAAAGCATCCAGCCGTAAAAAATGTACCTCAACGAATTCCGCGTGACCCATGCAAGTATAGAAAAGCAGACGTTAGAGATGATAATGTTGATCATATATATAAAACACAATAAGTTTCTCCAAATTTCCCTTACAATTCCTCGAAATTTCCTCTACAGGTCATTGGTCAACTCGAAATTATAGCAAGAGACACTTGCCCAAGATTCTCGACAATTGGATTGAATCCGGAACCATGTTGTTGCGAAGTGGACTTTGTAATTGATACCTATTCATGTGCCCATTTGACTGGTAAAATTATTGTAAAAATACAAGCGAGAATTGAATTTGGAAAGGAACGAAACTTGTCCTTTTTGATTGCGTTGCTATTTATTTTCAGCAATGACACAACGCCAAACATTTTTGGAGAAAGGTTAAACCGATGCCAGTTCTTGATTGGTTTTCAGCGACTTAGCTCGAGAATGTGCCACTCAGGGCTGCCCTTGAGTTTTCCGCCCCTCCCCCACTAGCTCCCCCTCCCTCCAGCCTATACATTGCCCGGAGTGGATCTCATCCCTCGTCACACTCCACCAGCTACGCTTGTGTTGTTTCTTAGTTTCAGTTGTGTTAATATCGATTTCAGATTTTGGCACAAGGCCAGTAAATTCGGGAGCGGAAGTATGTAGATTACATCGATCCCAGTTATCCACTGGTACTTATTTTATCGACTCCGAAAGGATGAAAGGAAAACCGACAGCAGCAGAATTTGAACTCAGAACAAAGACAGGCGAAATGCCACCAAGCATTCTGTCAGCTCGTCGCCTTAACAGTTAATATTAACTTCAGTACATGGCCACATATTTATAGGGAAGGGGTTTAGTCAACAAACCTTGAGACAGGTTGTTGTTGTTTAACCCTAGGTCATCTTTGAGTAGAACTATGATCAAAGGCATTTCAGGCATTTATTTTCTTAGGAGTATATAGAACTACATTATTTTACACCCTTTCTTCAAGGTAGCAGGGTGTGATTTGAAGGAGATTTGGCTTTTATTTTTAGCAATTCGTAAGACCACGAAAAAGATCTTCCGTTGGCTTGTAAGGCTCCCTCGTTGAACCATATCACATTGAAAGGCAAAGTAAACAGGTCTGGAATTTAAAATTAGAACGTAGAAGAAAGTAATCAAGTCTGCTGTTTCAATAATTCACTGCACAACCCGTTCAACTCTGTTACATTGGCAGAATCGTTAGAGCATCGTCGGACAAAGTGCCTTTCGATACTTAGTTACAGACCGTAGCGGCATTTCGACCATCTCTACGTTTTGAGCTCAAATTCCGTCGAGGTCGACTTTGCCTTTTATCATTTCAAGGCTGATGAAATAAGTACCAAATGAGCCCTGGGGTGTGGTGGGGGTGGGGGCCGATGCAATTCACTAACCCTCTCTCCTAAAATATTTTAGGCCTTGTGCCTATAGCAGAAATGATATTTAGTTACAAACATTTACGCGCTGGGTTCAGATTTCACTGAAGTTAACTTTGCCTTTCATGTTTTCGAAGATAAATAAAGTACTAGTCAAGTACAAGCTAATCGACCATACTATCTCCCAACTCAAAAATGTGTAGCTTTGTGTCAATGCTTCAAATCAGTATTAGAATTGGCATTACCTTCTGAATAAAAAATTGTCAGGATCAACTCTGTTTCCCACCTTATTGGGTTGATAAAAAAAATCACTAGTCATGTTCTAAGGTTAATTAAATCGACTGTTCTCCCCTCCACCAAATCTGCCTATGTAAGAAATCTATACTGATACAATATGAAAAATAAAGTTGTTCAAATTGTTGAATGTCATTCCAGGCAACATGAAATGTCGATTATTTTCAAATGAAATACGAACATCCAACTGAGAGAGAGAGAGAGAGAGAAATTTTAATGCATATTTAATATATTAGAAAATACAAAATCTGTTGAATGGAAATGTTATGTAGATCAATGAGATCTTAGTTTTAACAAATACATACAAGATGACGTTAACTAATCCGAAAATCTCAAATTCCGTAACTGCAGATACAAGTAATATTCCAATTGAAGAATGATGTACTTTGAAAACACGTATATTATTAATAAATGTTTGTTAGTAATTGCAGAGAAGTTTGAAAAATTGTGAAGATCTTAACCCTTTGCCTATCTTGAGTTTCATTTGCCTTCCTGGCTTCCGTGCGTCGTATATGATACACACTCTTTCTTCTTTCTCAACCATCAGTAGGAACTTAAGATTCATGAAAGCTTTATATTATTCATAACGTATGGAAAAAGGACGAATTAAAAATCTGAAAGCAAACTTAGACCTTTAGGACAAACTTATTAAAAATGATTTGGACTACCAAGGGTTAAATTATTTATCTTCAAATAAATTTTAAAGGCGATATCATTTGGTCGGTAGTTCGAATGGCAGCGAAGAGCGTTGAGCATAGCCAAAGTTGAATGCAAAATAAGTAGATTCTTTCTTATATTCTTTTACTTGTTTCAGTCATTTGACTTCAGCTATGCTGAAATCTTTAGTACCGCCTTTAGTCGAACAAATCGACCCCAGGACTTATTCTTTGTAAGCCCGGTACATATTCTATCGGTCTCTTTTACCGAACCACTAAGTTATGGGGACGTAAACACACCAGCATCGGTTGTCAAGCGATGGTGTGCGGGGACAAACAAACACACACACACACACACACACACACACACACATATATATATATATATATATACGACAGGCTTCTTTCAGTTTCCGTCTACAAGGCTTTGGTCGGCCCGAGGTTATAGTAGAAGACATTTTCCTAAGGTGCCATGCAGTGGGACTGAACCCAGAACCATGTGGTTGGGAAGCAAGCTTCTTACCACCCAGCCTTATTTTTTCTTCTGTCCTTGCATCTTAAAATGACATGGGTAGAATTTAAATAAACACAAAAATATGAACATATATTTATTAAAATAAATAAATAAATAGCACGTTTATATTTACCGTCATTCAAACATTGGATGCTTTTTGTTTCTCAATTTACTGCTGGGATTATCCAGTCAAAGAAAATCATTTAAAACCTACATATTGGTTTCAAACTTTGGCACAAAACCAGCAAGTTTGGCGGATGGATTAAATCGATTTCATCGATCTCAGTGCTCGACTGGTACTTATTTCATCGACCCCGAAAGGATGGAAGGCAAGGTCGACCTCAGCGGAATTTGATCTTGGAACGTAAATACGGACGAAATGCTGCCAACTATTTTGCGCAGCGTGCTAACGATTCTGCCGCCTTACTTTAAGCAGACAGATTGACAATCCTCTTAGCTAATAATTAAGTACAACTTTTGTCCATATTCTTCCATTCACTAATTAAATGGGAGTATTTGTGACATTCTTTAACTCTTTTAACATGTTTATTCCTTCTCATTTAATTAGGATGTATAAGGAAAGATAAATGAGATTCAGGGCCATTTTAATAGCGTTATGGGACACCCCGCCGCCGAGCAAAGCAATGTGCTGGAGCTTATCATACATAACCACATCATACATAGATTAGCATTGGGTTCGCTAGACTGGTGGGGGAGCTCGAGTCACAGTCCAATGTGCTCATGTCTTAAGACGGCACTGATGAAATTGTATGATGTAGCTGCTCTTTCAAGAACATTAACTACTTAAAATGAAAATTAGAAATTAAAATGAAGTCAGGAAGTCAAGAAGCCAAGAACTTTGCTTTATTTTCCAACACTTTTGCATTGCACTTTCAACTCCACGAGCACAGGACCGATGCTTTATTTAGCGACTCCGAAAGGATGAAAGCAAAGCTAACCTTAGCGGATTTGAACTAGAATCGTAGAGAGCTGGAATGGTAACCACAAAACAATTTAACCAATGCTCTAGCGACTCCGTCAGTTTGAGAAAAGAACAAATAACAGAGTACTAGAACAGGGTAATTCCACCCCTAGCTAAAATTGGAACTGTCCAAACCATTAATTCTTGTTACTTGAAAAAAAAAAAATTATAAGGTTAACTCGGTTTATTCTAAATTATCCTGCTTGTGTCATTTGAAATATAATAAAGACAAAATAAATTTTAAATAAATGTATTTTTGTTGTCGCATATGTAACGGCCTTGTTGAGACTTTTTCTTATTAGCATTAAACGTTTCGGGTCTCAACGAAATTGAAGTTTAATACCTTTAAAACCCTGATTCAGCACCCAGTCATGACAACACACAGAGTTTCTATAAAATTGGATCCATACGTAAGCAAAATTGAACTACTCTCTTCTTTACATGAAAAGTTTTACCTAAACGGGATCGAGAACTAGAATCAAATTATGAATGTTTAGCAATTAATAAACAGCTGTTTGTACAGCCTAAGGTGTATATTTTTTAAATTTAAAAATAGAACTGTTGCAACTGAGAGAATATAATACTGGTTTACGTCTGTAGTTTAGAATAATGGCTAACCTTAACTAACCTTTAAGTAGTGGGAAAGGGTTGCATGAATACGCATTCGAGCACCATCAACCTAAATAATCTCTTTTTCTTAAGGGTAACTTCTTGTTATTTTCACTTTAAATAAGTACAAAAACCGTAACAATTGTTGATCTCCCTCAAAATTTGCGTCTTCCGTCTCCCGCTAGATCATCTTACCAAGGCTCTACTCTCATTCGACGAAACTATGGGTTGGAAGAAGCCTCGTGGCAGGCTCAGGATCAGATTACTGGACGTGATTGGGGAGGATCTCCAGAAGCACGACGTCGCCTTGGAGGATGCAAAGGGCTTGGTACAGGACCGCCAGCGATGGAGAGCACTGGTTGACCTTGTCGGCTCTACCACGGACCACTAATCTGGGATGACCCCAGCCTCATCAAGCAAGAGCATGAAGCGGCAGCATCATTGCAAAGTACCGTAAAGTATTCACCTTCCTTTGGTGATAGTCATATCCATATAAAATTTTTGAAACCTCAATTGATGATGTTCATTGTTCTCCAATGAAAGATCGATTCATAATATCTGCTGTTTAAGTGAACCAAGAAATGTTAAAATCACATCCGTAGTGACGAGAAACACTCGCTCCTCAAACTGTCTCCTCTGCCTTTCCTGACTACCATTGCTCATTAAGCTAATGATTATTTGATCTTCACCATAAATCTTAATTAAAATATTTTGGTCCTCTACACTGAACATTTTCGTACTCATCTAACCGTTTATTTATGCGGATCTGTATCTCTGGGTATCTCTTTTCTTTTCATTATCTTTAAATGTGTTATTTTGTGATAAAGTCCGAAACTTCAGACAGCTTTTAATTGAAATGGTTATAGAGTCCTGAAGTTGGTTCAGTCACAGAGAGACTGTATAGGTGTATTAGTATCCTCTCCGGATCAATGAAGTCGTTTGTATGTTTTTATTGTAAATCCTTTAATTCTAATTAATATATTAAGGCGGTGAAACTGGTAGAATCGTTACCGCGCGAAACACATTCTCAGCAGCCTTTCTTATGTTTTTATATTCCGAGTTGTTCAAATTCCTGTCAGGGTCGATAAAATAAAGCACTAGAGAAGTGCTGTGGTCGATGTTGTCAACTTCCACCCCCTTTAAAATTGCTAACTTTGTGCCAAAATTAGAATTATTAAGGCGACTAGATGGTAGAATCGTTACTGCACTGGACAAAATGCTTCACAGTATTTCGTTCTTTTTACATTTTGAGTTAAAATTCCGCCAAGGTCACTTTGCTTTTCATCCTTTCAGGATTGATAAAATAAGTACCAGCTGAATACTGGGGTCGATACAATCGACTCCTCCACCACCAACAGAAATCGCTGGCCTTGTGCCGAAATCTGAAACCATTTTTTTTTCTTTTCTTTTTAGATTACTGATTGGTTGAACAAAACTCTCTGTTTAGATGATTTCGAGTTTGAATATAATGAACGTTCATTGTCCATTCTTCGATCGTTAATGAATATTAATTATATCACGGATAAAACTAGCGAATTCCGAGTCAGTGATTTAAATCAGAAAGCCCAAGAATACAAATGTGAAAACAGAATCTTGTCTCGAGTGTTAAACTTTATGGAACTGGAAGTGGGTAACAACTCCAAATGTTCTAAGAAATATCTGGAAATATTATGCGAACTTGCTCGTCTACTAAACCTTAAAAATTTATCAGAAACTAGTTATATGATGGGTAAGTATGTTTAATTTTTGAATGATAATTTTCATATCTATCTTTTATCGTTTTGGAAATTAACATTCCATATCGGGAACAGTGGATAAGCAGCATCAAACTCTTTAGTTATGTCTTTAGGTTCTAGTGAATTAAATTAGCATATAATAGATTCGAATTTGTGGCTTTACACTGTTAGAATTAATTTTTTATACTATACTTTTTATTTGATCCGCAGAAGTTGCAAAGGCGCGGGGTGGGGTCGTGAATTGGCACTTAACATATAAGTACCGAAGTACAAAATTTTCGGCCTTTGAGTCATTTTGTAACTTCTGCCAACTAACTTAATAAATATGTACATACTTATGCTTTTCAGTTCTGTTTACCTGTTTGTATCATTATACCTATTTCATATTACATCTAGTACCGTTGATAAGCAAGAGCTGCACACCAGGAAAGTTAAGACAGCGATATTTTTTTTTAATCGCCGTTTGAAGTGATTTCAATAAACTAGACGGCTTGCGGAGCGTGTGGACATCCTTTATCCTACACAATGCAAAGAAAACTAGTCTTCCTTGTAATACAAATTAATTTTTATTCCTTTGACATGATTGCATATTTGAATTTAGCTTAAATCTATCATTTTTAAAATCAGCTAAACGGCTGATTATGGACGGTAGGATTCTGTGAATGGCTTGTTGGTTTTTTTAATTTTTGCTTTTTATCTTGACATTCATTTCAGACTTCATTCTGTTGGTTTTTGTATTAAAATATATATATATATATATATATAATTTTCTTTAAAAATTGATTTTGTATTTGCTTCGCAGCTTTGATAAATCTTAGAAATGAAATGCAGGTGGTTTCCGAACAGAAATTCAAATTAAAACCCAGTATTGACAACCACTTGAGTATGAAGATCCTCTACGGCCTGACACATTCTACATTTTCTAGGATCTTCAGTTTTTTTCAGGAGTCAGTTGTAGGATTGGAAAATGGTTTTCAAAAATTCATTACATTAAAGAAAAAAATAAAATCTACTGGCATTGACAGAACATTTGTCCATCAGGCTATTCTGAATAATATGAAAGCTAAAGGCAAAATTGTGAACAACACTAATTCTCTTGTATGTCGGTTGACAGAGTTCAATAAGTTGCCATTAAATTTGAGGTCGATAAACAACGAAATAAGTAACCTAGAATTCTATAAAAATCAACTTCAAAAAGAAGTTGATGAATTGCTGAAACAAACGAGTTGATGCCTTCTCTCTATTTTAACCACAATCGAGAAAACATTTTTGGACGCTTTAGATTTTGACATTTGAATTGTTTTGTTTTTTTTACCCTACCCTAGTTATTCCTACTAATAAAGGGGATGTTTTAAAAATTAGTGTGCATTCCTTGTTAAGGGTTTCAAAAATAATTGTTCGTTAAGATTTATACTTTTAATATTTTAATTATGCTTTTGACATTATATGGAACGTACTGGCTGAAAAATAAAAATAATTTTACTCTGTGCGAAGATTTACTTTTCTTCTTCTTCAGAACTCTTAATATGTAAATCTTGCTTGGTTTGTAAGATTTACCATTGAAACATAGTCAAAGAAAATAGTTCTAAAAATAACTAGTTGAAACTTAAACATTTTATAACCGATGTTTTCTTGTTAAAACGCAAAACTGTAAACACTTATTTTATAAGATGTTGGAATTCAACTGAGAATATATAGCATTCAATTACTCTAATGGTTTAGGAGGCAGATAAACAGATTTTCAGGTAAACGACAGCAGTGAGATTTATTTGTTGCAAACGCCAAACGTAGTAGGTAAGTAGGATCTAAGAATGACGGAATGCAAGTTATTAGTGACAGGTGTTATATTAGTTTTAAGGCAGGCACCCGCCCACCCTCCTCCTAAAGTTATGGGTGGAGTGTATTTTTACTGCCTTCTCGTTTTAATCGAGTTTAATTTTGAGGTGGTAGTGGTGGAGTATTCACCATTTCTAAATCTAAGTTTGTTTACACCCACGAATAACAACTTGGTAGCCTCGCTAGTTTATGGATGGCGATGTATGCAAATGATTTAATCTTTATACATGTGGAATTTAATAGCTGCTGCTGTGTATACATAGTAGGAATCTGGTACTGAAATGATATTTCCTTGACTTAAGATGTAGTCGTCATCTTGATATATTTTAGTTATCGAGTGGGGAAAGACAAACTAATTTAAGCCGATAATTTTCCATATTAAAGTTACTGTTACTTATTTTATACAGTATTCCCGTTTAGTGACACATTTTAAGGGTACGAAATTGTTAGAAATGCCTTTCGTAAGACATCGTTCTTCATCCAACTTGCTGTTACCGAGTCTCTCACGCATACAATTGTCATCCTTCGAACGAAAAAGATCTGTCAGGCTACCGCTACTTGTATACAGTAGCTCACCTGGTAACGTCTGTGAGCAAGTCAGTTGCATTTCCATCGTTAGTAGCAGACAGCTACTAATTCCAGCCAATCACTGGCTGGTACTCTACTTCAAACCAAAACTATTCTTTCCTCATTTGGTGCTTTCAAAAGATAACCTGGGCGTCAGCGTTTTCTGTTTCTATGGCAATGAAGTGAAATCATCTCAGTTATCTAATTGTCTAATTGCTTTTCCTTTTTTAGCATCGAATATTATTAGCAGTTCTATTTCTCGGCTTGATCCTACAGGATTATTTATTCTTAGGCTTAACACTAAGACCTTACAGGGTTTTGTACCATAATTTCTCAAATAACTAAATCTTTAAGCTTTGCCAGAGTGGCATCTTGGTCAGTCATTTCACAACTGGAGTTTATTTATTTACTTTTTATTTGGCACCGACTACTTGTGTATTGGTATACAGACGAAACTAGTTAATGTTTATTTAAATCTTTATATCGGCAGGTGCTTATGCACTGGATGTATTTGAGTGAGACAGTTTCACCATAATACACCGAGAAAAATAGAGCAATCTTACGTAATTTTAGAAAGCTTGAAGCTGTATTAAATCTGAGATTATATATCACAAGAGTCTACGGTTCTATTATGTTACTAGTATTTATTTTACTGGCCCAGAGGTGGGCAAAACGAAGTCGATTTGTGGAAAATTTTTTTATCGAGTTGTCGGTTTGAAAAGATGTTCAACGTTTACATTTAACGGATTCTTTTACCGTTTGTATATTGATTTCGTCACAACCACTTTTCAAATTCATCGGGAGCTAATAAAATAAGCATCGGTCATCTTTTCTATTATAGGCACAAAGCTTGAAGTTTTTGGGAAGGGTTAGTAGAATGCATTGACCTCGGTGTTCAATTTATTTCATAGATCCCGGAAAGGTCAAAAGTAAAGTCGACCTTGGCGGAATGTGAACTCGGAACGGAAAGGCGGACAACATGCCGCTAAGTATTTTGTTTGTCGTGCTTACAATTCTCCCGACTCTCCACCTTAAAGAGTATCGGTATTAAGCTGTGACTGACTCCTATACCACTCGCTCTATTATAAACATTGGACTCTTACCAGGCAGAATGTTGAGGCAGTTGAGCGATACGTGTCTTTACTGTTTCCAAATCAGACGGCCTCCACTAGTCGGCTCAGCCAGACCACTCAGGAAGACGGCTAAAACATGACGCTAAGGTGATAGCACGAGTGTTTTCAGATACATTGGGCAAGCCGCATGTTTCGTTAGCTTGCTGTAAAATCGGAGCAGTATTTCTCTCCCACTATGTAATTATTGCTGTTATTAACTGAAACAGGCCAACACAGTTTGTCTTTATGTAGGATAAATTCTTCTGTATAATGTTCGCGGACGTTGTTCAGTTACTTCTTCGCGCAGCCCAAGAAACGTATTTTCATTCACCAACTCGATAACTAAGTCTTAAACTCGCGGTATCCCTAATGAAGTAATTTCATTTTTGTTTAATGAAATAATCTAACCAAATTTTAAGTGATTCCTAGCGCATCATATATTAAATGTTCTTTTTGAATACATTGACTACCTGAAAAGTAGCAAAGGGAGGAAAAGCAATTTAGACAAAACCACACATGCACTTACAATCTGCTAAATTCACGTGTGATTAATACAGTTTATTTTCTATCATGTTATTGATGTAACAAAACGGTTATTTAAGCATTAAAAAAAAAAAAACCTGCTTCCCAGCTGATATCCATTTCCTTTACTTCATTCACATATAGGAATGCTTTCTAGTTGGCACGAATAACCTTTTTCTATTGAGATAGTGCACGTCATAAACAGGGTCATGCCACTACTAATATATGCAGAGAAGATTTTTAACATGTGTAACGAGTCGAAAAACCTCGATTAACTGAAATTAATCATGAAGACAGTAATTGAAAGAAATACTAGCAAAATATATAGATGATGTATGTGGGAGTGGATCTTCTCATTTTAAAGTCAACTGGTGAACGCAATGGACACCTCAGTCTTATTAGACCTGTAGTGAAACCTCTCTCTCGGGTTTTTATTTACGAATGATAACGAAGCGGCTAACATCTAGCCTTCGACCGCTTGGACCGCTGTGTCCATCACCCTGATTGGCTCTTATTTGCGCGGCATTTGTCTCCAGTTCTGTTTCGCGCCAGGGTGCATACCTACCAATCATGGCTTTCAGTTAAGGTCACATGACAGTTTTCTGCCTGTTTCGTGAGCCCCTTTTTATCTATAAATAGCCCTGCTTCATCCACGCCAGTTTGTCGCGACCTCAGACCTTTTCAGGTCTAGTCTCCTTTGGTTCGCACGGTCGTTCTTTACAGACCTCTTCAGCAAAGTGTATTTTCCTCAGAT
>NC_068983.1:100337307-100339096 GCF_001194135.2 Octopus bimaculoides
TTCATTTAGCTTATCAGTTACTTCTCTCCCTGCTTTAAAAGATACACAGGGTGCCCATAGTCTTTTTACAATTCGAAAAATTTATTACAAAGGCAATTGATAAGAAATCTTAATCAGTCTTGTTCTATTGTACTCAGTGGTTTTCAAAGCTTTTAATCACATTGCAATTTTGTGTTTCAGGCATCCTGCAGATTAAAGAAGCTTTTTTTTTTTTTTTTTTTTTTTTTTTAGCGAATCCCTAAGAAATGACTACTCTTCAAGGTAAGGCACAATGTGTATTATGGTTTATTGAGACAAAATCGGATACGCAGACTCACCGAAACTACAGAACAAAGTATGGAAGAGATCCATCATCACGTCCGTTAATTCGTGTATGGCACAAGAAATTTAAGGAGACAGGGACAGTGTTAGAAAGAGGAATGGGCGACCAAGAACATTTGAGGAAAACATTGATCGTGTAAGAGAGACCTTTTCTCGTTCTCTCACAAAGTCCACCCGTACTGCTGTTAGACAGTTAGAGCTGCCACGTTCAACAGTACACAAGGTCCTACACAAGAACCTGCGATTGCACGCTTACAAAGTGCAATTCCTACAGGCAATCGAACCAAATGATAAACCAAGACGAAAATTGTTTGCTGTTCACATGCTGCAGCTAATTTCTGAAGATGAAATATTCCTCAGACGAGTTTGTTTTAGTGATGAGGCAGCCTTCATGTTTCAGGGAACTGAAAAATGTGAGAATCTGGGGATCAGAACACCCTCACGTGACTAGAGAAATTCAGCGCGATAGTCCCAAAGCGAATGTCGGGTATGGAATTATGTGCAATCGAATTATTGGTTCATTTTTCTTCAATGAGAGATCAATTACTGAAAATGTCTACCTTGACCTTTTAACTGAATATGTGGCACCACAACTCCAGAACCTTCAACCGACCATCATTTTCCTGCAAAATGGTGTCCCCACCACATTGGGGACTGCATGTTCGGGAGTTCATCAATCAAACACTTCCAGACCGTTGGATTGGAAGGGATGGACCAATTCCGTGGCCATCAAGTTCACCAGACATCACACTACTGGATTTCTTTTTATGGGGCTATGTTAAAGATATCGTGTATCGAACAAAGATACAGGACTTTACTAAAGCAAAAAATAAACAGATGCGATTGCAACCATTGATGAGGCTATGCTGCAGCGAACATGGCAAGAAATCGATTATCGTTTTGATGTGCTTCGTGAGACTAATGGTACCCGTATAGAGGTGTATTAAATGAGGTAAAAAAACAAACTTTGAAAAGCACTGAGAACAATAGAACAAGTCTGATTATGATATCAATTGCCTTTTGTAATAAAATTTTTAAATTGTAAAAAGACTTTATGGACACCCTGTATATTATAAAATATATAACTTGTATATGTAAGAAATGAATAATACCATCACTGTTCCTGGATGATTTTCATCTGTTACTGATATATTTGTCCCTTTTTTTAACACCGTACGTTTGAGATACGATCTTAAGGCGAATACCACAATTTATTCGGCTATCAATGATTTAACTGCTTTAAGTATGATACACAGATTACTATTTTAAACAAGCACTACTTCTGTGTTACATATGTAATTATTTGATGGAAGAACGTATTCAGTAAATCCCTCACCCCATAACTGTTTTGCTGCAAGTGTCTTCTTCTATAGCCTCGGGTCGACCAAAGCCCTATGAGTGGATTTGGTAGGCAAAAACTGAAAGCCCGTTTGTATATATATATATATATATATATATATATATATAT
>NC_068983.1:100339431-100342686 GCF_001194135.2 Octopus bimaculoides
AATTGCATGCAATCCAAGTTCCGCTAATTGTCCATATCTACACAAATATTGAATTGATCCTAGAACTTGATTCATACTTTCTTATTTGTTTTTATTGACCACAGAAAGGTTGAAATAGAAAATTGATCTTGACGGAATCTGAACTCGGAACATAAACATCACACACAATTTGCCTGATATACCGATCCTTCATCTCACTCCAAGGCCAAACTATGGATTGTTTTATAGCACTACTTGAACGAAGTCTGTTGAACTGCAACTTACGCCACAAGAGTTAAATCCCGTTAAGAGGGAATGGCCAGTTAAAAAAAAAAATACACACACAAAAGAAAATGTGATGACAAAGGAAGAAACAATTATCTTCCGAACTTCATTAGCTTAAAACTGTTCTGCTATAAGACGCAGTGGACACAAAGTTGAGTACATGAGTAACACCTTATAGCGTCATCGCAGCCTCGAATATGAATTGTAATTTCGCAATATCTAATCGATATAATATATATATATATATATATATATATATGAAAATATGAGTCGTAGGACTCAAGCTACTTACCCGATTTCCATCTAGCTTATCCATATAAATGGCTGAAATTACAACTTACCCCTGTATTCGGGGCAAAGACGCTGGTTTGTTGCGCAGTTCGAGGCCAGCAATTTTAGATGGGAGAGGACAAGTCGATTACATCGACCTCTGTACTTGACTGGTACTTTATTTTATCGACTCCCGAGGCATGAAGGGCAGAGATGATCTCGACGGGGATTTGAACTCAGAACGTAAAGAGTCGGAAAAAATGCCATTGAGCATTTTTGTCCAACGCGCTAACAAGTCTGCCAGCTCGTCGCCTTATATTAAATATAGGCTAAGTTAATTTCGAAACTTGGTCATAGTAACAAATGTTTAGTTTCTTTTCTTTTATTTTTAAAACCAAGTAAATATTGAACTGAGTACAAAGAGGTGGCTAGGAGGAAAGGTGGAATAGCCGACTAATCTATTTCTCATGGATACGTAAGGTCGATACTTATCTGTAAAATTAAATTGAAATAAATGTTCCCTTGGATAGGACGCTATTCTATCGTAGGTAGTTTTTCACGTCGGCGGGATCGAATCCAACACAACCCGCTAACGAAGAAACCTCAAGCTTCGAATCACAATCAGCAATTTAGAAAATTGGGTAATGTAGTCTGAGTTCCCTACACATATGAAAAACACGGGACAAGTGCAGCTAAAAATGTCTTTGATTATAGGCCTGTTTGTTCACAGTTGATATTACATTTTAAGGCGATACAGACATTAAACATGTCAAGCGTCTAAATAGGTTCTCCAGAAACCTATTTAGAAGGCAAGTCGGTCGTTCTGGATCTAACATACAGTGGCAAGGCCTGAAGGCTGGTGGGCATCTACGCGCCTGGTAATGCAGGCAAACGGGTTGACTTCTTTCAACGCCTGGAAAATTTCCTGGTGACATCGAAGACAATAGTTGTACTAGGTGACTTCAACGCTGTACTGGATGCACGCCTGGATAGCGTGGGCTCAAAAGATAGAAAGGGAAACTCATACCTCGTCGATCTGCTGAAGTGTTTCAGGCTGTCAGATCGATATAGACTTGACCACCCGAACGTTTCAGTGTGGACTTGGGCAAGAAACGACGGAATGGCCAGGTCTTACATAGACAGGATAGTGGTAAGTACTAGAGACAGGCATAGCTTTAGTTGTCCACAGTTTACCTACGTAACCTACACAGATCACAAGTTAGTGACGTGTAGGGTGAATATAGATAAGATACATAGACAGGGATCTGGCTACTGGAAGCTGAACAAGACTTTATTAGATAACGAGGCTTACCGTAGCCAGATTAAGGAATTAGTGAAGAGGGCACTTACCGGCGCTGTCATCAACAACCGGTGGTGGAGTGCCCTCAAAAGAGCCCTTCGAATTGAATCAATTAGATTTAGCAAACAGTTAAGTCTAGAACAGACTAGAATAGAAAGGGACTTAGTTAAAGCATTGATATCGGACTCTGCGTCACAAGTGTTGGCGGCGAGATCGGCACTGGACCGAAGGATGCAGAGTCCGGGCTAGGACACGTGTAATGGGCCGTGAAGGTATCAATGTTGCTAGATGGGCTCGCTCGGAAGAAACCCGTCGTGGCGTCAATGCTACAATTGAGTTTTTGGCAGATGAGTCCGGACAGGAGATACAAGGACAAGAGGAGACATGTAAGGTTTTTCACAAGCACTTTGCCGCGTTGTTCGGGAGGGACGTTGGACCATGGGGATGCCTTACGGCATTTTCTGGACGTCGGCCTGCGTCTTTCGGCTCGTGACGCTGAGCGCTGTGAAGGACCAATCACAGCCGAGGAGATCAGAGAGGTACTATCCGAGTGCCTCGGGGACAAGTCGCCGCGTCTGGATGGTCTTCCCTACGAATTTTATAGTAGCATGCTAGACTTGTTCGGGGACGTACTGGCCAGTGTATACACGAATTGGCAGCAGAATGGGAGGATTCCCAAAGTTGTGAGCCGAGGAGTGGTGACGCTGATCAGGAAGGACCCGAGCAAGGGTGATAAAGTTAATAATTTTAGGCCCATAACTCTGCTAAACATAGAGTTAAAGATTCTTTACTTTACTTTAGATTTACTGGTATAAAATGACGTAGATATGAAAAGTTGTATAAGTATATTAAGTATATGATTTAAGTTATAGAACTAAGTTCGACAAATTCAATCATATTTTTCATAGATGGAGGAGATTACATGTTAATATGGGATAAAATATTTATTGAATTCGCTAGACGATCGCTTCGTACAGAAAGACAAGTTCATTTGAAGAATCTGAGTTGTCAAGGAGTACTCACTAATAGCACAATAAGAAAAAATAAGAATTTGATAAAGAAAAAGGTGGACTTTAGTAGAATTACATGGGTATTGTATTCTTACTAATTTTTTAAAGCGTAATTGTTCTAGGAGTCATGTCTATTTAAAACACGACTAACGGGTAAAATATATCGATAGAATAAGTACTAGGCTTACAAAAAATAAGTCCTGGGGTCAATTTTTTCGAGTAAAGGCGGTGCTCCAGCATGGCCGCAGTCAAGTGACTGAAACAAGTGAAAGAGTAAAAAGAGAGTTTGATACATGTGTAATATAAATATATATGATGTATATATATATAGTGTATATATACATTACATTTTTTTAATATATATATATATATCGCACGTCTATCTTAAGCGTTCATAATAATTTTTCTATC
>NC_068983.1:100342786-100345198 GCF_001194135.2 Octopus bimaculoides
CATGAAACGATCGCACTGCATTACCTCTGGATATCCTTGTTGCTTATTTTACCCACAACAAACAACGTTTTTAGACAGAGGAGAGAGATACAGGGACATATGTTAGAACATATCATACGGGAGAAACCCACAATAATCAATCTATCTAAGAAAACTCTCTCCACTACAAAAATCCATATTTTAGCTAAAGGATTAAAATTTACACCTACCCCACGAAGATCCAACATCAATGAAATTAAAGATAGTATTGCAGAATTCTGTAGAAAGCTTCGTTTGACAGAAGCACTTAACAACTACAACAACGAAGACGAATCACTAGTAAGAAACAAAAGTAATTATCTACCACCCAAAGGAAGGAATAAAACACTAGATGACTTCTGCAACCGTATCCAAAATTTTCCTCACACTTTCTACAAATCAAAAATTGTACCTAACTTCAACAACACACAATGGAAGCAACTAATACAACTAAAAAATGACAAAGACCTGACAATCAAAGAAGCAGACAAAGGTAGTGCTGTAGTATTGATGGACACAGAGTACTACAAAAAGCTAGCACTGTCCATACTAGAAAATGACTCCTTCTATGAAAAAGTTGCAAATTACAGGCAGCAAAAACACTTTTAAAAATCTTGAAACTCTAATACTCAAACACGGAAAAGGCTTAACAGAAAAAGAAAAAGACTACATTACCAACTTCAAATGCAATCCCAGCCTTTTCTATGGCCTCCCCAAAATTCACAAGAGTCAAGCAATCACTAATGCCTGTGCATAAATATTCCAACACCAGAAGACTTAAAATTAAGGCCTATTATTGCTGGTCCAGCCTGTGAAACACACCGCCTTAGCAATTTTCTCGACATATTACTGAAGCCCTATCTCAAATACATCAAAAATTTCATTAGAGACGATTTGGACATGCTAGAACACCTACCAAAAACCAACAACAAAGAAGCTATATTAGTCTCCTTCGATGTCATCTACCTCTACACTAACATTCCACACGACTATGGAATAGAGGCAATAAAATTTTGGTTGGAAAAACACCCTGAAGTTCTCCCGGACCGCATAAACCAGACATTTATCATTGAATCCCTGAAGTTCATCCTTCAAAACAATTACTTCATATTCGATACAACATACTACCGCCAAAAATGCGGTATTGCGATGGGTACAAAAGCTGCGCCTGTTCTGGCGAACCTAATAATGGGTTTCTTTGAATCTACCTTGTATGAACTTTCACTCCAAAAATTTGGACCACCATTCCACCACTATATAAGAGAAAACTGGAAAAGATATTTAGACGATTGTTTTATCATCTGGAATGAAGCCTATGATAATCTGCTGGTTTCAAATCCACACTGAACAGTATTAATCCCAACGTCCAGTTTACCATGGAATACAGCAAGGAACAGCTCCTTTTTCTGGACATCTTGATTTAAAAAAAGTCCAACAACCACATTGCAACCGACATTTACTACAAACCAACAGACTCAAAACAGTATATCCTTTTCAGTTCATACCATCCTAAACACACCAAAATAAATATCCCATTCAATCTAGCAAAAAGGATTTGTACGATTGTATCTGACACAACCACTCGGGAACTTCGATTGCAAGAACTCAAAATAACATTCATCGAACGTCAATACCCAGCTACACTTATATAACATGGAATTGAACGTGCCAAGAAATTGGACACAAACACACTAAGAACAACAAAACAAAACACCACACCTCACCTCAAATCACTCCCATACATATCAACCCACAACCTTAGAAACAACGAAGCATACAACACAATTATACAAAATCTTCCTATTCTCACTCAAGACCCGAAAATGAACAGCATCATAAATAAACACAAATTACTAAAATGTAAAAGACAAGACAAATCACTCAAGAGACTCCTAACAAATGCAAAACTATACTCAATACATACAAAACCAACAGTTAAGAAATGCAGACGACCCAATTGTGGAACATGCCCACACCTAAGTGAAGGCTCGCAATTCACATTCCAGCAAGGACAAAAATTCTCAATCAAAACTCACTTCACATGTGCCTCCCACAACCTTATCTATGTCCTAACCTGCTCAGGTTGTGACCATAACTATGTAGGCCAAACGAGCCTTTCTTTGAAACGCAGAGTCACGTTGCATAAGGAACAGATTCACTTCCCCCAGTACAGGCAAATTGCACTGAGCGGACAAATTGACAGATGCGCAGGTGATAAAACGCCGAATTTCCTTATCTTCCTCCTGTACCAGTGCAAAGATTCAATTTCAGTGCAAGAACGACTAAATAAAGAGAACTTATTCATTCAAAAATATAAACACCACACCTCAATATTCAAACCTGACAACCTTAAAAACTATCCTAAGGAATCAGTTATCCCCATTGACACTCATT
>NC_068983.1:100345629-100351384 GCF_001194135.2 Octopus bimaculoides
TATATATATATATATATAATAGGAAAATGACGGGGAGACACGCTGAATATCCGAAAATTGCGGACCACATTACAAAACTGTTTTATAAAAAGTATATCTTAAAAGAAAAAAACCTTAAAATTACATATATAAGTGTGTATACGTCTACATTACATGCATATACACACGCGCAAAAAGAAATGAAATACATGTTTTCAGAAATAAATAGCTCTTCTCACACACATATATAAATGTATATACACACGCACACGTTCATAGACTGGAAACTGCACGAGCATATCTTTTACTTGATTCAGTTATTTGACTGCGGCCAAGCTGGGGCACCGCCTTGAATATTTAATCGAATGTATCACCCTAGTACTTATTATATATATAAGATAGTGGTACAATAATGCAGCAGTATTTACTGGAAATAGCAGTCGATAATATACGACGCTATAGTAAAGCTTCACTGTAAAGCTTCACTAGTCTTCTTCATGTATTCAACTATATATTCACTGTTGCCTTTCATATTCAACTTACTAAGAAGTGTCATTGTCTTCAACTTAAGCCTATTTACTTCATTACACTACACGCATGAAATTCTTGCCTTAAGCAGAGCAAAAAAACATTCAGAAGGCCAAGGTGTGTTGATGCTTTCTCATGTCTATACAATAAATATTGTTCCTCAGGAAGTTTTGCTGTGAATGTGAATAAGAATGTTATTTATGTATATTTGTAGTTTTTACAAGGAAATTATTCAAATATCTTGTAGATCTCTCAGATTACATTTTGCCATCAGAATAATATCTTAGTGGATAATGTAGTCTGAGATGCAGCATGTTTTGAAAATATTAAATCAACAGGATGTCCACCTCTAGAACACTTTTGATCGTAGGTCAGCTAAATCAGGTATACCTGAGGTTAATTAAAAAAAAAAGACATAGCAGTATCAACGTCTTTGTTTACGCTTTCCTTCTGGCAACTTACACACCACCACCACCACCACAAACAACAACAACAACAACAACATTGTGGTAAAGTTTTGCAGAATTAAAAACATATTATATTCGTTTTATTATTTGCATTTTGTAATTATACATTATTAGAGACCAGCGAAGTTGGTGAATCGATAGTGTCAGGCCAAAATGCGGTGAGACTTCCCCTTTTATCCTTCGCGGGGTGGAGCTCAAAAACTGAAGTACCAGCAAACACATGCGCACCCATATACGTACATATACGCTGCGCCCCCCACTTACTCTCTCTCTCTCTCTCTCTCTCTCTCTCTCTCTCTCTCTCTCTCTCTCTCTCTCTCTCTCTCTCTCTCTCTCACGTATATATATATATATGTGTGTGTGTGTGTGTGTGTTCGTCTTTGTAGCTGTGTTTGCTCCCTCCATCACTGCTTGACAACCGGTATTAGTGTATTTAGGTCCCCCTAACTTAGTGGTTCGACAAAAGAGACCGATAGAATAAGTACTAGGCTTAAAAAAATAAGTCTTGGAGTCGATTTTTTCGACTAAAAACTCTCATCTCGGTGCTCCAGCATGACCGCAGTCTAATGACTGAAACAAGTAAAAGAATAAAAGAGTAAAACAAATATATGATGTATTGTGGACTTCCGTCGTTCGACGATGAGAGTTTAACTGTTTGAAAGAACTGCTGCTGAATTATCGTGTAAATAACTAAGGTTCACACAAACACGGTAAATCTTCATGTAATTCTTAGAATTGCGGGAATCAACTTGACATGGAGTGTGACAAAGCTGCAACTTTTTAATTATAGTTATAATCAGAAGGCATGTCTCGACACAAGTATATAGAAACATTATATTTGTTCAAGATGCCCCGCGTTAGGTCTTATCTCGTAGTTGTGAAGCGAACTTTTTAACTACACAAATACGCGCATAGACTGGTCTTTGTTGGAAATTCTAGTCTATTATTTTTACTGTTGGCAAAACTGACTGCCAACCAACACAGGTAGAGAATGAGTTGAGAAGGGTGATACTTATAATTGACATGAATATTATTGTCGATCAGTTAACATCAGTTTGTCTTCTGATGTACATCCCTTTAGCTCATTACATAACATTTTGTATAAGTGGAGCAACCGCTTAATTGCGCCAGCTGTCTTGCTACGATATGTCCCAATTAACCTGAGTCATATATGCACATAGGCACACACCACTTTCTAGTATAGGTATATTTATTAATATGCAAGAGCTAGTGACAGGTGTGCTGTGCAGCAGCTGTAAGCTGTTTACAGAGAGAAATTAGCAGCACAGTTTCAGCTACCTGATTGTGTGGATTCATTTTACTGCGCTAATGTCTATGAAAACACACGTCGCAACATAGAAGTCTCTTTGCATAATCTTTAAACTTTTTGCTTAATATAAACTATATTCATTATATATATATATATATATATATATATATATATATATGTAGCCATTGTCATAGAAAAGGAAATTCTTGGGTTTGGATAAGTTCGTATGTCGTTAAGAGAAGCGTAATGTAGCATTACATGACATTCTTTCGTCAGAATGGAAGAGAATAAAATTTTAACTCATGAACTTTACTGTATAAAGGATATTAACCCGACATGTTACATAGTTCGTTGACATCAATGGCCAAGCCCCCCCCCCACATACACATTGTAGTTGATTAGAACTTCTGTTTTGGCGATGACGACAGGTTTGATTCAAACAGTCTCAGTTTGTTTACTCCTTCCTACCAAGTGGGTTGGATGTTCACCTGCGATACTATTTACATGATCATTTATAACATGATCATTTATAACATGATCATGTCGTAAATGGTATCTGCAGATAAACATCCATCCCACTTCCCATAGAAGTAGCCGGTTCTCTTTCAAGATTCGTTCCATTTGGTCATTGAGATCTCAGTGAAGCTCTGGGTTTGCTACTGGTATAAATACATGGGCATCCTTTCTGTTCGAGATGCTGAATTTTTTTTGATTTTAGTTGGACTTCGCAGAATATCGTGGAATGATCCGTGTCACAGCTGGCATTGTGGAAGATGCATGTGAAAAGTAAACTGTTGAGTGCAGGCTTTCTAGTGGTAATCATGTCCAGCTGATGCCAATGTCCGAATCCTGGACGCATCTAAGCGACTCTATGGCGTGGATTTATCTTAATGTACGTGCTGGTAATATTCAGTTTGTGGTAGGAGCAGAGCTCCAGTAGCTTTAGGTCGGTTTCGTTTATCGTGTAAACGCTGAAATTACCGTGGTCAACCTACCATGCTCGATTATCCTATCCGACTTTATTATTGACGTAACACAGCAGTTGCTGTGTTGAGTTTCTGGCGTTTAATCAATGACAATGTCATAATCCTCATGAACCTGGTCGTTTGTTTCTTAAAGTGAGCATAACGTTGGAATGTAGACACTGAGGATATTTACTTTGTTCGAAGACGTAGAAAAGCTGAGGGAAAGGATGTTCTGACCCATCAGTGCGAAGAAATGTGAAGGGCAGTATGTTGTTTCAAACAATAAGCTATACAGACGAGATTCCTCCGGAGAGGTATACTTTTCACGTAACGCATAGTTTGCGGAAAACCTGGATTTCAGTTGTGCTGCTGTAACAATGTCCAGCTTCCTTAACCTGGAGTTGATAACTGGAGTTTTCAGCTCTTGTTGATTTGCTTTTGATCACACGAATGACCAAGGAATATTGTTCTGATATTACAAGTGGCCAATCGCAGGAGTAGTGGCTTATCCTTTCTTCTCTGTGTTTTGTCTGGTGCAGTGATAGTTGTCTGATCTTAGATAAATTTAAACGCAAACATCTATTGAAGCAGCAAGTAATGATACGAGCAACACATTGTCCGAAGGCTTCTCAGATTGAGGCGGACGGTGGCTGCCAGTGAAATGGATGATATTTTCCATCGTTTGAGGTAAACTTAACCTTACTCCGACCTCATTGGATTTACTTATTCATAACTGCCATCACTCGTGTTGATATCGTTGTTTCACTGCAGCACTGGAGTATACTTTCTGGGGAGCAGACCAGGGCGATGATTATGAAGATACAAGTCTTCCAAGTTGTCGAGACCCTCCTCTCGGATTGGATGTAATCTAAAGGAATACAAGGCAACCCGTTTGGCATCAACTCAGTTGTAGGAGCTGCCAGAAAGTGACGTGGAACGCTGCCCAGCTGTATAAAGGCTCCATTCCGTATCGTACCCCCACCCCCCAAACAACAAAAAAACCCCAACAAAAACAAAAGAAAACACAAAAAAGCAGTAGGCTTTGTTGTAGTATGGGTACTATATGGAAGTGCTGCTATCAAAGGCCTTTGTATAGGAGAGATAGTAAGCTGTGATCTGCTAAGTCTGATAGTAGCTACACAGCAGTTACTACACCTCTAAGGCGTAATAACAGGCTGTGGAATATTTATATATATCTAATACCATTGTATCTAACATTTATATATGCAGTATTGATCTATCCAATATTATTGCTATCTATATATTGTAGATATTACTACACCCAATATCCATTCAAGGGAAGTATAATGGAGAAAATGTGTCACTGATTCTTTCGCATCACTCGGTTTGAATTCAAGTAACAAACACTACCGTCAACTATGTTTTCCATCTCTTTGTAGAACCAAAAGATAAGATCTTGGCAAGCCGAGTCCTCAATTTTAATCCACGCATTCAACTTGATTAATGAGGAATTCCAGTAAGTGAATGAATCTAATCAGTAAAGGTCACATAGAAATAACATGATACATATAAGTGGGGATTCATCAAAAGCATTATTATATATCAATACTCTTGGAAGGCTCATACTCATTTCATTCTCTATTTCTTAGTCACTAATATGTAGTAGGGCTTTTATACTATATATAAGGCTTAATTATGTATTAAATATCTTCTTTTAGCTTTTATTTGTTTGTCATTGGACTGCAGCCATACTGGGATCACTTCGTTGTAGGGTTTAGTTGAACAAATCGACATCAGTACTATTTTAGAGTTTTGTAGTTACTCTGTTGGTCATTTTTGCCAACCGCTAAATTACGAGGATTAGTCCCCTCTCACAAAATTTCAGGCCTCGTGCGTTTAGTAGAAAAGGATTATCATTTTTATTATTATTAAGGCAGCGAGATGGCAAGACCTTTACCACATCGGACAAAATGCTTAGCGGCATTTCACCTGTCTTTATGTTGAGTTCAAATGCCACCGAGGTCGACTTTGCCTTTCATCTTTTCGGATCGATAAATTAAGTACTAGTTGAGCGCCAGTATCAATGTAATCGACTTCCCCACTCACCACGTATAGGCCTTGTGCATATAGTAGACATTATATTATGGTTGACTGGCATGCACAAGCATGGTCTTGTCTCGTCAGTGTTTTTGTTTTTATTTTCCAGGTAAATTGACTTGAAGGAATGATACAATCCACTGAATTAGCTATTTCCCGAACATTCTCACATAAATTAGTGATGACATATGTCTGAATAAAAGTTTTATTTCTGGTATTTCTTGTATGATGAGACGTGAAACAGAATTCATCTGAATTCAAAGGGCTATCTAGGTGGTCTATTTTCAAATAATCAAAAATGAAAGTATTGCCTATGTGGTAGTTCCGAAATGGAGGACATTGCATACGTGTTTATAGGTTACTAAATGCAACCCACTTTGTCTGTCTGTCTGTCTGTCTGTCTGTCTCTGTCTCTGTCTCTCTCTTTCTCTCTCTCTCTCTCACACACACACACACACACACACACACACACACACACACACACACAC
>NC_068983.1:100352449-100360536 GCF_001194135.2 Octopus bimaculoides
TAAATACAAGGTCTTACAGCTGTTTCCAGGATATTTATTATATCCCTTCATCGGAGACGGTGGGAGAAGATGATTAAGCAATGATTAATTTAGATAAGATAGGAAATAGAGAGAGAATTGGAGGAACGAAAATAGATGTGAGATATGCAGGGATATTGTATTTATAAATCCATTGTTTAGGCAGAATGGTATACATATAAGATTCCAATACTTTATGAGTACTCATAACCATCCTCTCACACTGTCTCCGATGAAGGGATATAATAATTATTCTGGAAACAGCTGTAAGACCTTCTATTTATAAATGTTCTAAAATATACACACCCTTGGTTTTTTTATCTCATTACGAAAAGTAAATCCTTATATACACACGCTGATATATGGCTTACATTGGACTCCTTATTCGCATAATCACCGAACCTGGAGCTTAACTATGGTCTATCCATAGCACTTACTCAGCATTACCTGAAACCTCTGGGTCTAATTGACCTCTGAGAGGTTATGAGCGGTAGTGGTGTCAATTAGACCCAGAGGTTTCAGGTAATGCTGAGTAAGTGCTATGGATAGACCATAGTTAAGCTCCAGGTTCGGTGATTATGCGAATAAGGAGTCCAACGTAAGCCATATATCAGCGTGTGTATGTAAGGATTTACTTTTCGTAATGAGATAAAAAGCCAAGGGTAACACTAGTGTAGCAATAATTGGGTACCCTCCCAGCAGTATATTGAATAGATATTATCCCTTAGTGGGTTGAACCCTCAACCCCTAACTCTCTCGCATTATATATATATATATATATATATATATATATATATATGAATATGCATACATGCACGCACACTCACACACACACACACATACACATACACATATATATATTTAAGTATGCGTTTATAAACACACTCACATGTGATATTAATTCATTCAGTTCACACATTCGCACACACATAGGCGCGCACGCATAAACACACACGTACGCACGCACGCATGCACACACACACACACACACACACACACACACACACACACACACACACACTCACACACGTACGCACACGCACGCACGTACGCACGCATTACCTCTCACCTTCATCCCATACACATCATTCTGAGCTTTTCTGTATAGTAACTGGCTGTTTATTTAGTTACCCACATTCTTAAAATTACCTTCCGATTAGCGTAAAAATTCGAGAAGCTACTGGAATGTTTTATGTTATAATATTAGATATCTTTAACCTGATATTATGAGTGTCTATTAAAAGAGCTGTACTCATATGCTCGAATCTAAATTTACCAATTGCAATCACTTCTTTCTGTAGCTTGTCAACGTTACCAGTAATCTTCTGTCGTATTTGGATTAGCAGCTTAGTTCTTTTCTGTCAGTTTATTACATTTACGTGCCTCTTGGTTCAGTGAGATGTTTTAACAGATGATAATTATATTTTCATACCTTCAAAACACATCTTTGATATCTAAACCATTTACACAATGACCTTTGTGTCCCGAAATATAGGTGACACAAAAAATTTCTATCGCAAGGTAACTTAACTGAAGCATTAAAGATATAAATACCAACAGTGAAGAGATGATATTTATATGTTAAAATAATGCTTGCTTATATAAGTATCGTTTCTCTATTTGCTACAAGGGCGAATAATGAGGGAATATTACAAGGACAAAGTAGGAAAAACACGAGATAATATAAATATTTATTTCTTTTTGACTAAGCACAAAGACAGTTTTTGTAGGTAGGTGGTGTAGTCAACTGAACCGTCTGTAATATACGAATGTGAAGGGCGGCACTGAATACAATAAAACATTTAGGTTTCTCTGAGATCAACGCGTTGTCTTTCGCGTCAAACCAGCAAACGAGGCATGTATTCAGTTGTTCGACCTGCTAAAAGAAAGCAGCCAAATGATTCTCATATCCTACACTGCTGTCTTAGAAATAAAGACATTGGACTAGACACGCTACGTCTAAAAAAAAAATGGATGATTAGAAAATCTTTGATCATAGGTCTGCTCACTCCCTCTCATCTTTGAAAAATAAAAGTAAATTAAACAACAGCAGATTATTTCAATCAAACAAACTAATTATGCACAATGGTTTATTATCTATTTTTTTTTCTTTTCTAGAGTCCCTCTTTAAATATTTGTGTGGGTTAGTTCCCGATGGAAATAATTATATAAGACAAAGACTTATATTATGAAATTATATTGGACATTTGCACATCAACTTCAGTTATGCTTTTTACCCTCAGATACGTTCAAGACAACCTTGAAAAAGCGCTGCCTAAAGTAGTCTTCTTGGTAGCATTGTGCTCAGGAATGCTCATTGTGTGGTAGGGCTGTGTATTCTGGAGTACAGCATTCTGAATCTGATATGACTAGAGGAGGGCTGCACGGAAAGCAAGAATACCGCTGGGTTCTGACTCTGCTATTACGTGCCCTCGGTGTAACCGCAGATTTCATGTCAAAATTGGCCAAATAAACCACCGCAGGACCTTCAAAGTGTAAAGCTGATAAGCTGGTCATCCTCAGATGCAAGAAGGACAAACCTAGTAACTCATATTCTAATCTCGACAAAGATTATTTTGAAATTATGATTAAAGTATAAAAAAATGTAGCTGATTTAAATATTTTATTTCCCAGAAAAGTCATGACCTCGCTAAATATCCAGTCTTTTGACAGATACCACCCACTTGTAAGGTCATAACGCCAGATGGGGGCGCTGCTGCCAGGTTAAGAACCACTAGTTTACATTAATGTCGAATTCTTAGGCACAGAGTACGTAGTCATAAGGGAAGGGAATTAAATATGAGGTTCATCTGTTTGTCCAAGACTACCTTGTGAGATGGAATATTTTGAGTGTCAGCTAATCACCTCTACTGTACATGAACTAATGATATTTAAATATATGTTGCTGTTTAGCCCCAGGTCAGTCCTAATCGAACAGACATATCACAAAAGTGCCTCACCCACGATCATTTCATTTTTTATTTATTTGAAAAAAAACATTTCTTTTTATAAACATAGTGTATTTAGGACTAAAATATCTAATGTGTATGCCCTTTCTCGGGACGGTAGAATGCGAGTTGAGGAAGATCATGTGAACTAGTTGGCTTCTTAATTATAGCTTTCTTTGACTCATATGATATTTTTACCTTGGGAAGAGTAAGTGGGAAGTTGTGGTGTTCATATAAAGGTTAGCTTCAGTAGAATGAAATGGGTTTGTAGAAAATATGGCTGTGCAGAGATAACTATAAATTAAGATGGCTCCCTGTTATTTTCTACGTACCACCAGATGTGCAAATCTCTCGTAGCCAAGTAGTGCTATAATTAAAAGTAGTTAAACTGAAACTGCTTCCAAATGTTGGTGAAGTGCAAGTTTGAGTTATACAACTAACATACAAGGGAAAATAACGTATTTGAAATAATAATATTAATAAATGAAAAGCTTGCATAAAGATGTAGAAAATACTTATACCTAGAGTTAGTGTTTGTGAAGTCAAATATGTAATTCATTGCTGTATAAATAGTGTTATACATATGTTCACGAATTGAAAGTTTCTTTCGGGTGTCACAAGTCGTGAGAGCAGATAATGACAATAAAGTAGACAGAAAAAGAAAATAACATAAGTAGTACGGAAAATGTAATATGGTGAGTTGATTTCTTGTTCGACTTAAGTGAGATTTGTTGTTTAAAACTCGTTGAAATGAGAATTCTGTGCGAAGAGGTTCTGTAGATTCTTGTTTTATTGATATCTGTTAAAGAAGTGAGATACAATAATTTAGTGATTTTGTTTTTTTTTGTCGATTAAAACATGTCACTTACTGAAATTAGCTGAATGAAAGTAGAGAGCCAGTTAGCTTTCTCAAGTGGCAGGGACGTAGCATGGGTGAAACATGGGCGTTGAGTGAGTTTTAGCCGCCCTATGCGATAGTCAAATTGGTCTCTTCCTTCTTTAAAGTAATATACCATCAATATATGCTTATCCTCGTCCCCACTCGCCAAAATGGCCTCTCTGTGCGGTTCACACATCCCTCACTACGTCACTGTTGGTTGGGCTACCGAGTAGTTTTTAATTCTGGTTTTATATTGTAAGGCTGTGACTGAGAGTTTTGGTCCAATAAACAGATGAACGATCAAAACATCACCTAAGCCACGAGATCTTGCATGAGAGTGCTACAGCCAGTAGCAGATGTTTTTTCTTTTCTTTTCCACAGGTACTTGTGAAAGACACATGCTGGTATTTAGTGCTATAATAATCCAAATATTCGATCTTCATTTAGTGATTCAAGGTAAAGAAATATTCTGAAGCGATTTCTCAATGCTTCTGAATCTTTTGTCATTTTATAGTACATGCCTTTGTTACAGACATAAACTGTACAACTTTGTGGTACCTACTCCCCACCATATGGATTAGAAGATTAATAGTTAAATATTTTGACCACAGTTGTGATTGCAGGGGTCTGTTGCTAGAGTTATCTTGGTTATCATACAGAAAATCAGAGAATTCAACAGAGTTATTTATCATATCTAGTTTGGTGGCTCAGACATGGGACCAAGTAGGTTCTAGCCACAACTATCAAATCTTTCATATGGCTATAGAATACAACCATCAGGTCTTACATATGGCTATAGAATATCTTGGACAACATTATCTTCTTTTAAGATGGTAGGGTGTGATTTGATGGAGATTTGGTTGTTATTTCTAGCATAGAGGTTCTCCTGTTGAATCGGTGTTGCTCATATTTTACTTATGTTTTAACCTGCAGGAAGTCAAAGTAAATAACACATCCCCCAGCAATCGGTGGGAGTCAGCAAAAGTATGCACACTGTCCAACCTGATTTAAATTGTATAATAATTTGAGGAAGAAAAAAAACTATACAGTGATTGATAAGAGTCCTGTCTCGAAGAAGACAATAAAATTAAAACGCTGAATACTTTGAAAAATAAACGAAGAAGAGAAGCAGTGCTTATGATTTTTGAAATCCAGATTTGTGAGATGAATGCGGTTGATGATTAGTTTGAATTCTTAAGGGAATATGTCAGTGGGAAAAGCGAGAGCAAATTTCAAAAAATCACTGAAGGAGCAGTTTTAGGGTAGAAGGTCTTTGAAATATTCATTGTTATAAATTTGTCATGTCTTCTGTCCTGACTGTTGTTATCTATTGTTTTTATCTTTACTTCAAGAGGTAAACAGTAGTGGTGAGCTAGAGGATGGGGACGATGGTAACATTCAGCTCCGAGCAGCACTTTTAGGTTGGCTGTATAAACTTGCATAGAAGGCTCAGCAAAGGCTAGGGCCACCATTGCGGTACATACTCCAGCTACGCCACTGGTAAACGCTTTGCTATGGAATGAAATTGTAGTCACAATCTATGTGTAATATTTTCTGTCACGAAATTCTGCCGAGGTCAATTTTGCGTATCATCAAAATAAGTACCACTTGAACACTGATCAATCTAATCGACTTAGCCTCTTTCCGAAATTTCTGACCTTGTGTTAAAATTTGAAACGAATATTATTCTGTCACGATATGACTCCGTTGGTAAAGCTTCAACAAATTCTAATGCACTGCATTACTTCTTTATTTTCGTGTCAGAGAGAAGTGCATATAGCTGAACAGTCCCTGTACCAGGGGCGGACTGAGCCGTCGGTCAATCAGGTACTGCCCGAGGGCCGGAGCTCTGAGGGGTCAGCACTCTACATGTTAACTTATCAATGCTAAGGGGCTCGGCAAACAGTTATGCCCAAGAGCCTTTAGTATTCTCAGTTCACCCCCTGCCCAGTACAGTAGTTCCCTTCTGAGCTGCGGATTCTAAACGCATGCACGCGCACGCACGCACACACAGACACACAGACAGACAAACGCATTATCTTATTTAAAATATTTATTCATCAGTTAAGAATATAACTGCTTTATCTATAACAGATTATGCTTTCGATTGTGTTCCATAGTTTCCAAGTCATCTTCCAAATATAAATGTTGTGCGTGTACAATAGATTACGTTTGCCATTGCGTTCCATAGTTTATTAGTCAATTGTTTTACACATTATATGCATATTATATCTGAAATAGATTAGTCTTCGGCAGGCGCAGTCCCAGGAATTTTTCGAAGGAAGGGCAGAATGTTAGAAGGGAATACAATTCCAGGAGAAAAGGGCGTAATAATATTATTTAAAAGGGTGCACTCCTTTTCTTAAGGGGTGAGGGCACGTGCTCCCACCGGTCCGCCCCTGTTCGGTTTTGTTAAATGCTTAAAGTAGGGGTCGCCAAAGGGGGTCCGAAGGATTTCCTAGGGGTCGACGAGGAATTACAGGGGGTCAGTGATAGCCAAGGGGTCGAACGGGGCTCGGCGTAGGAAAGGCCAGCTCACCCGGATGAACTGCTTGAAATACTTAGTCAGCACCAAGAAACGTGGGAAAACATGAAGGGTTTTTCATATTTTCTAACCGTGCAAACAATTTCATATAAATTGAAAGTTTAATACTGTATACTTGTACACGTAGTTTTAAATGTCAAAATGTGTCATCTTCAATAAAATTTCTTAATTTGTCGTACGTGTATATTTTCGCTAGTATCAGTACCCGGTATGCACTTAAGATATGGTACGGTAGGGTAGGGTATTAAGATATTTTAAATGAGGAAGGTGGTCGATGCGGAAGGAGAAGTGGCTAAAGGGGGTCGATGGTCGAGAAAGTTTGGCGATCCCTAGTTTAAAGCAATAAATGCATAAACTGTGACAGAGTATCATAAATGACAATGAAAGATTTAATTTATATCCTGGTCTCTTTTCTTGATCATTAGTTGCACTTGCTATAATTTGCGTATCTAATGTTATTGGACAAGTCATGAATATTATTTGGTTCACACCTTTATAAATCTGCCTTCATATTTCTGTAGGGAAGCAATTACAACTGTGACGGAAAACACTGCAACTAGAGCAAAATGACCGAGTAGCTAAAGTGGTCGGACGCGAATTTTTTTCCCACGAGAGTTCCGGACCCCAGTTATGAACTCATTTGCATACAGTCAAACAGAGCTCAACTATCAAATTAATCTATGAGCGTATAACAAGTGATGGGTGATAAGATAAGGTCACTCGGGTTAAGGAATGACTGTGCTTCTTTTCTCTTAATAATGTTTGTTGTTCTTGTTCTTGTTTCAACCATGGCTACCTCTGCGTAGTTATTTGTGTTGTTGTTTACTTTGTAAAACAGTAAGGGCAGAGAGATGCTAGCACATCACCTTCTACCCACATTTTTCTCATCTACATCTTTACCATATGGGGCCCTAACAAAATCCGATAATAGTTATAAATGCAAATCTATCTAATTGTTTCCTTCTAAAATCAGGCATAACTTGGCGATCGGTCGACTTACAACACTGTTCTTCGCCTTAAGTTTACTTGATAGAGTGTTTGTTAACGTGACAAGGTCAAGGTGAGTTCTGGTTGGCTGTATGCAAATGAGTTCATTACTGGGGTCCGGAACTCTCGTGGGAAAAATTTTCGCTGGCTGGGCAATCGTTCGTTGTATCTCTAAGCAATTATTTTACATATTCTTTTTTTTTTTTAGTAGTGCAACCCACCTGATAATCGGTTATGTTTCTTGCGGCCCCCTTCTCGAAAAAGATTTCCCATGCCTACTTGAGGGATGTGTACAGGCAATAATGGTATATGGTGAGAATCTAATAGGCGATGATGGGTTGCGGAACGCTTCCAACAGACGCGCGTCATAGAAGCGTTCTTTTTTAATTTATTAATTGGAAACGAAAAAAAAAAAAAAGGGGAAAAAAATACAAACGTGTAGAATTTCAGCCGTATTCCAGTTCCAAGCCATCGCGTTGTCACTGCTAAATAACATCACCCAGAAAATGAAGTGAACAAATAGAACCAGGGTTTTCATCTCATACGCTTCATCACAGAAGTGTGCAGAGGCATGTTACGTCTAAGGCAATGGATCTTTAGGTCGCAACTATTCGTTCGTTCGACTAACTGCTTGTCATAGGTTTACTCTATCAGAGATGAGTTCGGGCTAGATAACAGCAACAACACCAACGTGCAACAACAGCAGCAG
>NC_068983.1:100360842-100364352 GCF_001194135.2 Octopus bimaculoides
ATAGATAGATAGATAGATAGATAGATAGATAGAGAGAGAGAGAGAGAGAGAGAGAGAGAGAGAGAGAGAGCGAACAATAAGTGTGTGTGTGCGTGTTTAATGGTGGAGAACCATGTTTTTCCTGAACCCCCACCCTTCAAGTTTCCCTGCATCTTATCACTAAAAGTTCAGGCTGGAATGTGGAATTTGAGAACCAGTTTCACTACAATCTCAAGTTATAATTCACATATGGTTATCATAATCATAAGTTTTGTAGTGTATTGATGATAACTTATGAGAAGTTTACAATTGTTTGCCGCCAAAAGTAACTGAATGTCATGGGTTTAGTTTGGCTTGTAGTGAATCGAGAACGATGATCTCTCACGTGCCATTTGTTGGCGTCCGATAATTATCAAAAATAAGCGTAAAATGATAGCGATATAACTCTTTCTAAAAAAAAAAATGTAATAAAAAAAACTTACTTTGGATTATAATGCAGACGGTATAAAACTCCCTCCACGACAAGGTCCAGTCCTTATTACGGTTAGGTGGCTTATGAGTTTCAATAACTCTGAGTGCTATACCAACGAAGCATAAGCTCCTGGTAGAGCCTTCCATGCTGGATAGGTCAAAGGATAGAGGCTAGAGTAATATGGACCTCTTCTCAGAGATAAAAATGGGTTTGCATAGAACAAACACTCTTCTAAGAAGAAGAAAAAAAATAGAAAGCAAAGTTAAAGAAGCATCAATGACCATTCAAAACCAACAAAAACCTGAGATAGCAAGACCTTCCCTCAGGTAAATATATGACGTGATGCAGAAAAATCTGTAAGGAGATCACACTTTAGACATACCATTATCCTACATTACACGTTAGGCCTTGATCTGGAACCCACAACAGAATGTAGAAGAGGGGAAGCCCTTAGTTGGAGGCGAGATAAGGAGGCAGAACTGAAAAAAGACATGGATTAACTGGAGAGAAGCAGTAAAGACTGTCCAGTGTCGAGAACAGTGAAGAAAAGTTATCGATGTCCTCTCCTCCATATGAAGCGAAGGAATTAAGTAATTGGGTATAAAACTTCCTCCTTTGCCAATCTTTAAATAAAAATAACAATGTTTAAGAGACGGATGAACGAAACTGGTGGTAATTGCAGCTGAGAAAAGTATGGCCACGGGGCCCAGGTATTCTGTTGGAGAAATTAGTATTACTAACGTAGGATGATTACCAATCCAACAAAGCAGAAGTAACAAAGGAAAATATACTTTAGTAGCTAAAAACTAAGGAAGCAGTTCTCGTTGTTTAACGTTGCAGTAACAACCACGGGTTGTCAACAAACCACTTAAGTGATTTATGCAAGAAGAGTAGAAGTGGTTGACTACTGGAAATTTAGTTACAACAGGACTGAAGTGACCTACAAGTGCACAGGTATGTCTGTGCGTAAAGTCATCACAGGCAGCTATGAGAGTAGAAATAATAAAGAATTAGAAACGTGGAATCATTATTGCGATGGATGGCGTCGACCAGGAACTTCTCCATGCAAACAGTGATGACTCAGAAACAACTAGTTGCAATGATGGTGTTGTTAAATGACAGCAGTGATTGATGAAAAGAGAAAAACCGTCGTGCGTTGTCTTAGGCTATTTATGACACATTATAGACTACTCTTAAGACTAATCTTTAATGCGGCAGTTCTCAACCATTTATCTTTGTGGACCCCTTTGATTTCTATTTTATTCGGGTGGACTCGCATAGCCATTCGATGTTTAAAAAAATCCTTTTGTGCTTTTATAATGAAATATTTTTAGCAATTGTGTTCAAAATATTAAAATATTTTCGTGTATTGTACAAGTATAAGCATCAGAGTGCACATAAATTTTAACAAACTTTTATATGGATCTCTAAGATCCATATGGACCCTGGTTGAGAACCAGTTTCATGAGTCAATAGAGAGGTGAGGAAACTCCGTTTATATCAACTCTCTCTCTCTCTCTCTCTCTCTCTCACACACACACACACACACACGCATACACATACGCGCGCGTACTCTGAGGCTGAAGGTGTACTGCCACTGATTTCAACAGTATGTACTGGAGATCGTTGGGGTATATATATAATCGAAACTGAGCAATATTTCTAAAACGCTTGTACAAGCCTTGTAAATAGTTCGTAGCAGGTACCTCTAGCAGAAGTGTGCCAAATTTTGTTAATGTTCAACTAATTTGTTCTAAATGAGATATTTTAACAAAACATATCTTTCATAATACCTTTTACTTGTTTTAGTCACTCGACTGCGGCCATGCTTGGGACACAGCCTTGGACAAATCGATTTAGTCGTACAAATCGATCCCAGTATATATATTTTAAAGCCTGGTACTTAGTCTATCGACCTCTTTTGCCGAACAGCTAAGGCGCGGGGACGTACACATCAACACCGATTGTCTTTTTCTCGTCACTCCTGCCGTATCTCACATCACCAGGCTGCACACTAAAACTTTGTTCAAATCCTTTTCTCTAATCGTCTTACATACATCCACCTCCATCGTTTTCATAAATATGTGAGTTCATACACGTGTTATGGGACATTATCTCTCCTTCTCCGACTATTCACAATTCTTTCTACTAGAGGCACGAGGGGTATCGGCTTGTCGATTACATCGATCCCATTGTTCAACTGGTACTTATTTTATCGACCCCAAGAGTATGAAAGGCAAAGTCGACCTCAATGGTATTTGAACCCCTAACGTAAAGCCAGAAGAAATGCCGCTAAACATTTTCCCCGGCGTGGTAATGATTCTGCCAGCTCGTCACCTCCTCTAGCTACTAACAATGGTTTCAATTTTTGGCACAAGGCCAGCAAATTTCGGTGGACGGGATAAGTCGATTATATCTACCCTAGTGTTCAACTGGTACATACTTTATTGATCTCGGACTGATGAAAGGCAAAGTAGACCGCGGTGACATTTGAATGCAGAACGTAAATCCGGTCAAAATACCGCTAATTATTTTGTCCGACGTGCTAACGATTCTGCTTGCTCGTCACCCTCTCCAGCTACTAATAATAAAAAGATTATCAATAAAGTAATGGTCAACCAGTCTCGTGGGCATCATTATTTCAGTTTCTTATTGGCATTTACATCGCTTATGTTCTTGCAAGGTATGAACCCTTACCACACACATTACCTTTCCCAAAACCTGTAGAATGTTTTGTTATTAGCGATAGATGGCTGTTGTTGCACCGCAAACGGAAAAGCACACATCCGACTGTTGGTGGCGCTCCGCAACAGTCGATGGGACTTCTATGTGATCATGTGACATGCTAGAAATGGCAGTGAAATCTCCTTCAAATTACATCACATTGTCTTTGAAAAAGACATGCTTGTGTTCTGTAAGATGGCGTAGATAGAGTGCATACCGCGCGGAGTGTAGCCCTTGAGTTTGCTCCCACTATCCATCACGCTCCGAACCCTATACAGCAGACTCTAAAGTGCCCCTATCCACACACACGCGCACACACACACACACACACACAC
>NC_068983.1:100365329-100367641 GCF_001194135.2 Octopus bimaculoides
TATATGTATATATATATATAATGTATGTATGTGTATGGTTGTGTGCGTTTGCTATAAGTAATGGTAATTTTCTATGACTAAAAGTAAAATGAATGAATATAATAATAATAAAACCATAAGTTTTGGCTAACTATATAGGTGTGTTGATATTTGTTACTATGAGTGAGAAAAGAATTGAGGAAAGTTTATCTGCGAGTTGGTTTGCGCAGCCTACTGCTAAATTGGTAAATTGACAGAAGAACAGCAACTTTGGCGTATATGGATAGCCTCGGCGCGCAGCTTATATGAAAGTTGATACAAGAAACTAAGTTGCTGACTGCTCTCAACCATATATGGACAGTTTCGGGCATCGTTAACCATACGGCACATCATATTTTGGTCAAATTTGGAAAAGGCGGAACACAAATGCGAAAACAGCGCGTTAAGTAGGTGATGCAAGGAACGTAGGGCATGGCAATGTAATAAAGCGAGCGGTAAGCTTTTATAATGGCTTGGAGGTCAACCGGTTTTAACAAGCGGCCTGTAGTTATTTGTTAGGGGGTCTTTACAGGAGATAAGCATGAAATACGCCCCACTCAGTTTCATTTGAAATTATCTTAAGTTACTTAAGAGCAACAACATCCACCTACCAGCATATCACTACCTCTCAGCTTACCTTCCCCTATCCTAAATGTAGCACAGGTTAATGTTCTGTTGTTTTGGAATGAGCTTCATTTGATGTTGAGGGCTTCTATACCATATAACTATTCTTACCGAAGCTGGGAATCTCTACCTATTTATTTAAATTATTTATGTTTTCCTCTCTCTCTCTTCTCTTTGTTCTTTCAAATCTCACATACAACTTTTTATCTCTCTGTATCCGGTTATTCAGTTGAGTTTGAATACATCTGATTGTTGTTGTTAGTCCTATTTAAAAAAAAAAAGACAAACAAAACCCAACTTTTTCTCTACGTAGAGTTTGTTCTGTAAATTAAGCAATCGTTAAATTAATGGATTAACTGTGATTTTTATCTCGAGGAATTTAACATAAAGGAACAAAAAGAATCGAATCGGTTCGCTACACAAATACCAAACTTTATATTCTGTGATATGAAACATTTTCCTTTCGTTTTTATTTAATTTTTAATTTTTTGCCCTGTAACCATTCTTTTTATTTTAGTGCTGTGGGTTTCATTACAAATGAAACATCTATCCCTTACCAAATGTTTTTGTTATCAATATCTTTATTTGATATTGCAACCGAATATCTGATTCACAATAACTTCGATCACAAGGCGTCATCTGTTCCTACCCTGGCATCTTTTATCACATATATTTACATTGGGTATTTTACCTTATGACCATGATTACTCGGAGACGGAGTCGGCTGCTATCTGCCTCTGCCTGTCCTAGTCCGTCAGTCACAGACAAAACCAATCCCTCAATTAAAACCAAAGAAATTAAGGTAAGACTGTGACTCACTCACTAGCAAGTAATCAGCTCCTTTGTGTGTTTAATGCGTTTTTCTAAGAAAAAAATTGTCTACGTATTATATATTCATTACTGTTCACTGTCAAATTAAACTTTCTAGAAACAAAGAAATTACCAAGAATTTATAGAAAAGTGAAAGTTTAAAAGTTTTGAAAGTATGTGCGTGAGTGTTTTTTCATAAAGTTTGGATCGAGCATATCCGTTATATCACATTGATACGGTTCAGTATCGTTAGCATGGTTTTTTTAATGGTTTTATTGTGAAATTTTCTGGAATATTTTGAAGCAAAATAAGTTTCTAATGGAAAAGTTAAAAAAAGAAAAAGAAAGAAGAAAAAAATCAGTGATTTTCTTTCTTTTATGCCTCAAGCTTCATAGTAGCATCCCAACAACGATACATCTGTTTCTCTTCCTCCTAAAAATCCTGCTACATCATACTCATAGGAATCAAGCACATGGTCTATATTTACATCAGTTCAAAATAAGGTCAAATAGAGAGAATGGAGAAATAGAGATATACATGTCTACATGTCTATTCTATGTGTGTGCATGTGCGTGTGTGTGTGTGTGTGTGTGTGTGTGTGTACGTGTGTGTGTACACAGACATGTGTAGTCAGAAAGAGAGAGAGAGAGAACAATATGATGAAGAAATAACTGCGTACTCGCACGCTCTTGAATATTCAGACACACACACATACGCGTGAGCGCGCGCACACACACACACACATACACACACACACACACACACACACACACACACACACACACACATATATATATATATATATATATGTGTGTGTGTGTGTGTGTGTGTGTGTGTGTGTGTGTGTGTGAATGTGTGTG
>NC_068983.1:100369472-100369651 GCF_001194135.2 Octopus bimaculoides
TATATGGATATATATATATGTATATGGATATATATATATATGTATATATATATGTATATATATGTATATATATATGTGTATGTATATATAATGTCTGTGTATGTGTGCTACTTAGCACACAGCCACTTCTGCGCCTACACACACACACACACACACACACACACACACACACACACACA
>NC_068983.1:100369661-100371205 GCF_001194135.2 Octopus bimaculoides
CACACACACACACACACACACACACACACACACATATATATATATAAAATGTATGTGAATATATGCATATGTGTGTATGTATATACCGGTATGTATATATATGTATATTAGTGGCTAGGGCATTCGGCTCCCGATCGTAAGGTCGTGAGTTCAATTCCAGTCCACGCGTTGTGTCGACTGGAAGCAAGACACTTTATTTCACGTTGCTCCTGGCCACTCACCTGGCAAAAAGGAGTAGTAGCTGTATTTCAGAGGGCCAGCCCTGTCACACTCTGTGTCACGCTGAATCTCTCTGGGAACTGCGTTAACAGTACACGTGTCGGTAGAGTACTCAGCCACTTGCACGTTAATTTCACAAGCAAGCTCAGTCGATCGTATCAGCTGGTACCCGCGTCGTCGTAAACGACAGAGTGCTCCATAAAGACGTATGTATGTATGTATGTATGTATGTATGTATGTATGTATGTATGTATGTATGTATGTATGTGTGTATGTATGCGTGTATGTATGTATGTGTGTATGTATGTATCTATCTATCTATATTTATGCGCGCGCGTGTATAAACTTTGTTACTCTTTTATTCTTTTACTTGTTTCAGTCATTTGACTGCGGCCATGCTAGAGCACTGCCTTTAGTCGAACAAATCGACCCCAGGACTTATTCTTTGGGAGCCTAGTACTTTTGCCGAACCGATACGTTACGGGGACGTAAACACACCAGCATCGGTCGTCAAGCGATGTTGAGGGGACAAACACAGACACACAAACACCCACACACATGTATATACATATACATATATATATGACGAGCTTCTTTCAGTTTCCGTCTACCAAATCCACTCACAGGGCTTTGGTTGGCCCAAAGGCTATAGTAGAAGACACTTGCCCAAGGGACTGAACCCGGAACCATGTGGCTCGTAAGCAAGCTACTTACCACACAGCCACTCCTAATATATATTATATATATAATTATTATATTACATATATTATACATATTATAAATTATATATATTATATATTAATTATATATATATATATATATATATATCATGTATTATATCATATATATGATATGTATTATATGTATATAATATATATTATATATATATAATATATTTATATATTACATATATATTTTACATATATTTATATTATATATATATTATATATTATATATATTATATATCATAAATATTGTATATATGTATTATATATGTTATATATATATTATATATTATATATATATATTATATATTATACATGTTATATATATATTATATATATTATATATCTATATTATATATATATTATATATATATTATACAGTATATGTATTATATATATTATATATTATTTATTGTATATTATATATATTGTATATTATATATACTTTATATTATATATCATATATGTATATGTTATATATATTATACATAATATATATTATATATATTACACATAATATATATTATATATATTATACATGATAAATATTATATATCATATATATATATATTTATGTATATATTATATACATGTATATTA
>NC_068983.1:100371951-100372927 GCF_001194135.2 Octopus bimaculoides
GTAAACAACAAAAGGATGTATTAGTTTAACGCTCGGGAATAGAGAAAGTCTTTAACGTTTCGAGCTACGCTCTTCAACAGAAAGAAATAAGGAGAAAAACAAAGAGAAAAAAAATTTAAATGTCGTGGTCAGCGATCTATCACTTACGTATACATATATTATATATGTGTGTATACATATGACACATATGTATACATATATACGTATATATATATGCATATGTATACATATATACGTATATAAATATGCATATGTATACATATATACGTATATACGTATATACTTATATACATATATACGTATATATATATGTATATGTATACATATATGATATATATATATATATATATACATATGTATATATGTATATGTTTGCATGTATGTTTGTATGTATCTATATTTGCGCGTGTGTGTATGTATATGTAAATGTATGTGCATATATATATATATATATATATATATATATATATATATATATATATATATATATATACATGTATATATATACACACAAACACTCGCTTATATGTCTGTGTGTGTTTCATTACACACACACCACAGACATGGTCAGAGTGAACCTTGTACTTGAAAAACTTGGTATTGTTTTAATTGTCTCTTTTCAGTGGGTCAGTTGGTTTTGAGAGCAAACAGCTGTAATACTTGACCTCTTGTATAATAACTTCTCAAAGCTATTACTGATTTCCCTTCATCCCAGAGTTAAGGAATTTGAACTCAGTATGCATAGAACCTAAATAAATACTAGACGACATCGTTTCTGACATCCAAACATTATGCCAATCCCACGTCCTGAACTGATGCTTCATTTATTGATCTCCATGTGTATACATCATATATATGTATACTATTTTAAACACACGCGCGCGCGCACGCACACACACACACACACACACACACACACACACACACACACACACACACACACACATGTATAGCCGCAGGTATGGCTGTATGGTAA
>NC_068983.1:100372937-100373956 GCF_001194135.2 Octopus bimaculoides
CACACACACACACACACACACACACACACACACACATGTATAGCCGCAGGTATGGCTGTATGGTAAGAAGCTTGCTTCCCAACCACATGGTTCCGGGTTCTGTCCCTCTGCTTGGCACCTTGGGCAAGTGTCTTCTACTATAGCATCGGGCCGACTAAAGCCTTAGCGTTTCGGAAAAACATGCATATGCACACACGCAAATACACACGAACATGTTTGTACAAGTGTCGAACAAATTCAGTTGCAGGATATAGATATAAAATAAGCAAACTGCACCGGTTGTTGACCGGTGTTAACATAATACGAATATGGTCACAGACATACATACGCATACATTTTACACAGAATTTCATACATTATACACAAAAATTCATACATTGTGTGTATATGTGTGTGCATTGTGTAGTGGAGCCCTTGTTCGGGAGTTCAAGTGTTTTAAAGAGTAGAGAACAATCTTTTATCCACTATTGCTCCCAGGTCCACTTCGACCTTGAATAACAGCACCTATTAGAGTCCCAGTTATGGCTTAACTAACATATAAACTACTGGGAGTGAAGGACACCTACTGCTCGTTAGAATGCCCTTATAAGAGATGGTAAACTCGAATAAAAATCAGGAGTGCATTTCGTTTCCGTTCGTCTAAACCTCTGTTGTGCCAATAGTGTTAAGCTGACTGCGCTGAAAAGTGGGTTCAGTTTTGTGCAACAGCTTATACTTTCAAAACAAATGACAGAACCGAAAGCATGTGGTTGGGAAGCAAGCTCCGTTCACTTCACTGTGACCCTGTCATTTTTCTCGCCCCTCCTTAATTCTTCTGTCCCTCTGCCTCTACCTCCCTCTCTTCTCTCCCCACGTGACCGGTGTTCGGCCGAGACTGATCTTTCTTTCTTAGTACAGCCGTCATCCGTGCAACACTTATATTCCTCCCTGTGTCTGTGAAATCTTATATCCCTGTCGTAAGGCTTTATTTCCACACACGCCAGCTTAATTTAATTCGTCCTTAGTCGAAAGACACCTGT
>NC_068983.1:100374528-100379963 GCF_001194135.2 Octopus bimaculoides
CTTGTAGTGATGATGGTGGAGGATATCGACTCCTTACTTGTTTTTCTAAAATGCACCATAAATGTTCAATAATATTGAGATCTGGGGACTGTGGTGGCCAGATAAAATGTTCAACTTCACTAGAATGTTCCTCGTGCCATTCAGTAACAACTTTAGCTGTGTGAATTGCTGCATTATCATCCTGAAAAATTGCGTTTCCCTCCGGAAACAATTCCGCAACCATAAGATGAATTTGATCAGATAAAATGCTTAAATAGTCTTGACTATTAATTCTGCCATGAAGGGAAACCATTGGGCCGGCAGACTTCCAAAATATAGCCCCCCCCACCCAGATCATCACAGATCTTCCTCCATGTTTAACAATTAAAAGAATGCAGTTTGTGTCAAGTGCTTCTTTTGGCTGTCTCCACACGTATACTCGGCCGGTGATCAGAAATAAGGTAAAGGATGACTCGTCCGAGAAAATAACATTCTTCCTCTGTTCTAGGGACCAATTCTATAGGTTTTTACACCACTCTAAACGCTATAGTAGAAGACACTTGCCCGAGGTGTCACGCAGTGGGACGGAACCTGGAACCATGTGGTTGGTAAACAATCTACTTACCACACAGCCACTCCTGCGCCTAATATATATACATATATATTTTGTTTTGTAGTTTCAGCACAGAACTGCGGCCGTGCTGGGGCACCGCCATTTTGCTACACTGTTATTATTGAAAGCCTCCGCTAATATATGGCATTTGGTGAATACGTGTTTGATGTCGATACCTTCATTTGCTCCTCTTGCCGCGAAGTAGGTTCATCTGGGCCTCTCGACAGGAAGAGGTCCAGTTTTGATTTGAAAACACCTACATCTACTTTGTGTAGGTCCCTCAGGCTCTTTGGGAGAATATTAAAAAGCTGTTGGCCCCTGAAACCTAAGCTATTGCAGTAACTAGTCCAGAACAGTTCCCTGGGGGACACCACTTAGGATTTGGATTTTCCCAGAAAGGAAGTCATGCAGCAACTCTCCCACTTTACCAGCAATGCTAACGTCTCGTAGCTTATGACTTATCGTGCCATGATCTACCTTATCAAATGCCTTTGCGAAGTCAAGGTATATCACACTGACATCTGAATGGTCAAGCAGCTTTTTAAGTTACACTTCGGCAACATGTGCTTTTACAGAATAATATTCAGCACTGAATATATTCTAATTATTTATAATATAATGTAAGGATAAAATCTTTATAAGAATTTATCAAGTAGTCAGCGTGAAAAAAACCTCATAAGGAAAAAAAAACCATCATTTTTTTCCATAAATATATATAATTTAATTTATATAAGGGCATTACTATACAATAATGCCTCTTCATGGATATATAAGGATGAACAATCGTCATTGTACTGTGTTGGGTACATCAGGGTATGTTGATTTTAGTTTATTCCTTATGTGTTTTGACCATACGTGCACTGATGAATAAAAGATGCAGCTTACTGCATAATTTTGCTGTGTTAATTATGAAACCATTGGTATGCCGTTAAGTTAAAAGTTTTTAGGAGGTTAGCTTTGAAAGTTGCATTCTCTCGCGATCGGTAAAAATGTGCTTATTTTGGTAGTTTTGACTTATGAAGTCCCTCTAAGCGTGAGGCATTATTGTATAGTAATGCCCTTATATAAATTAAATTATATAGTTATGTTATGCTCTGTTACTGAAGGGTAGTTGGCAGCAAAACACTGATTACTTGACAACAAAAGATTCTGGTAAGCTAAGTGCGTAATACTAAATCTAGGCTACGACAGATAGATAGGATATTCTTGAAGCCGAAGATTTTAAATTTATGGAGACAATATTTACATACCACCTGAAGAAATACAACTAGATCTCATAATGCATGGAAACAGTTGCATAATCAAGTACCTGCATACCTGGAGAACTACCATGCGTCGAAACAATTGTAGTGATTAGAAAATAAATGTCCAACCATGCTTGTTGGCTCCAATTTCTTCAACAGGGTGCGATGAGTAAATTGTTGCCATTTTATGTTTTTAATTTGCCACATGCACATTGTTGTTTTTGAGTTTGTTGACTACATAGTATAGTAGGGTCAGCTGGGAACCGTCTGTGAGAAAAACAGCATCCTTACGCAATTCACTCTGCCATAAATTTGGAAACAACATGCTGTACTGCTTGGCATTAGTGCGGAACATTTCAAAGTGTTTGGGTGTCAATCTGAAGATAAGTACCGAGAGTGATAAAAATCACACACACACACACACACACACACATATATGAGAGAGAGAGAGAGAGAGAGAGAGAGAGAGGCTCTAATGAAGCTATAAGGTGTTACTCAGTCACTCAATTATGAGTCAAGGGTATTTTATAGTAGAAACAGCTGTAAGCTAATGACGTTCATAAGATAATCGTTTATTATCATCTCATTTTCTTATTATCGCTCTGTACTTGACTAACGCTTCGTTCTGAAGTATATGTGTATTGTGTTCTACACCAAGTTATTCATCTCGCAATGCCTAAGCGATGTATATAATAGAAACGTATTCAAATTGTTTGTTATGAAACAGTTTGGTTCTTTGATTAAAAACATTTTTAAGAAATGTCATGTCCTTGTATGCTCTCCATATACATTGTAGTTAAATGTCGCTGTAGCAATATTATATATATATTCAATAATAGATATGTGTGAAACTGCAAATACACTTAATACATTGAGTGTATATGCATATATTTTTTTAATGTATAAATATATACATTTGATATTTCGAATAAATTATAACAAGTATCTACTTTACTTTCACCTTTCTGTGGTCAATACATTAAATTTCATCAATATACTTCTGAAGTTTTTTGACTGAGAACTTCCTTCCACAAAAGTTAGTTAGCCCTGTATTTATAGGACAAAGTATCCAATGATCCGTATTTATGCTCAGGTTTTGAAATCCTTGTTATATTCACGCTGTAGTTATTTGCATCAGCACAGCCTTTGAGAAAAGCATGAATGTTACTCGACCTTAATCTTCTTTCTGTATATTGTTAATTTATATACACAATAGGAACGATATTAACCATTTGTCCGTCCCGTGTGTCACATGTGATTCTCTGGCTGTACGCATCCATATATACAATATGATGCTCTTTTCAAGAGTAACTTGGGGCTTATGAATGGAAAGCTTTATATTATTCAGAACATGTGAAAACAAGGCTAACTAAAAAATCTGAAAAAAAAAAAAAAGCATGAATGTTTAGGACAAACTTATGAATATGGTTTGGACTGGCAAAGGATTAAAAAATTAATATGCTATCTGTTTGAACAGCACAGTGTTAACGGCCAACTAATCCACATCATTTAATTGAAAGGGATTTTTATACTATTAAAGTAAAGAAGTTCAGTTCTTTTACACAGGTTCGATTTCTGATACATTTTCTGATTTCTGATACGATTACAATCAATTGTTACAATCAATTGTTTGGGTAAGATAGGTTCTGTCAGGTTGAGTTTTACTTGAAACAACCACACACAAAGACAATGTCGCCTCTGTGAACCTAACAAGCGTTTAGGATTATTTAATTCACTTTCATTATACAATTGACAAAAAGTGCAGTGGATGCAGACGATATCAGGCTCACAGTTTGAGTTTATATCACACAGTATTTTGTTATACCTCTACATAAACTAACAGGGAGGCCTCTATGTTGATCGTTTTTATAGAAACAGCAGTTAGATCTACCAAATTATAACCCTCACCTTGTAAAAAGAAAAGAACACATTGAAATAGTGTAGTCCTGACATACTGCCTAAAAACAAGATGGAATAGGTACGGCTGGAAAGTCTTCGATAATAAATGCTCTAGCAAGGTGGATTTGGAGCGAAACGGCGACAACGACATGAGAACCAACGAGACTATCTTTATTAGCCTGCTAGGAATAGTTGCCAAATTGTCTTTAAATTACAACCTCCTAGTGTAAGACACACCGTCTGAGAAAAAAAATTGGGATACTCACGATTTGAATACCTTTCGATGATTTGTTATTTCTATAAGAGATGTTACAGAACAATAAAACTAAGCAATATCTACCATTACCACTACCACCGCCACAGCAGCACCAGCACTAGCACCAGCACCAGCACCAGCACCACCACCACAACAACAGCAACAATATAAGTTATAAGGCTTTGGAGTTGGACCAGCACCCTAAACGTGGATTTAAAGCTATGTAATATATTCACCAACTTGCATTCTTGAAGCAAAATGCTTTTCATCCAATGAATAATTATAGTTTCAACCAGTTCTAGAGGAGTCGATAAGTTAGTGAACTGATTATTCAAAGATGGCGTGTTCGAATTGTAATCGTAAATTTCCTACGCTTGTCTGGACTGGATTCTTAATTGTCTCAGTCAATTTAGTCATTGCGATTGTCATCTGCTATAAATAGACAATCTAAATCAGATTAAATCAGCACCTTTATTGAATTCTAGCATTTTAAGGAAAAGGATTAGATTCTAAACGTTGCTTCACAATAAAATGAGTTTTTTTTCTTTAGGTTTCAAGTCAAACGTTGAAAGATTTCTATTTCTGACCTTCATTTTCTCGTCTCTGGAAATATGAGACGCTAAGCTGACCGGGGTGATATTTGTCTTAGAACGTAGAAGGACAAAAGTAATTATTGATTAGTAACATTATCAATAATTTTATTCATCAATACATACATACATACATACATTTTAATCTGTCGGCTCGGTATAAAACCGTCACTCGGGTACCTTTAGCGGATTCCACGCTCTTGCAAGCATTTGGGTCAAGTCTTTGGTTTGAGGATATCTTTCCCCAATTCCCCTTACTAGTCTCAGGAGGCCCAATGAACAATCAAGGACATTACCCTTCAGTCCCGATTCTGTTAAAAAAAGACACTGTTTTCTAGACATATTATGGGTTTTCAAAAATAATATATAATGTTGCTTGTTATTTAGATAAATATATATACAAGCATAGAGATATATACAAATTCATCTATCTATCTATCTATCTATCTATCTATCTATCTATCTATCTATCTGTCTGTCTGTCTGTCTGTCTGTCTGTCTGTCTGTCTGTCTGTCTGTGCATAATTGAACTATATCACACACATGTACATACACATATGCATATGTATACGGTACACGTACACACACACACACACACACACACACACACACACAGACACACACACACAGACCCACACACACAGACACACACACACACACACACACTTGAGTATGTGTATGTGTGTGTGTTTAGAAGATATATTCATAACTACACACATACAGATGTACTCATACACATGTATATATAAATACAAATACATATTTATAAATACGTATATATCATGTATATATACTAAATATATAATGTATACATGTAATAAAGGGATATATAGAGCTTTGTAATATATATACAT
>NC_068983.1:100380120-100380984 GCF_001194135.2 Octopus bimaculoides
TATATATATACATATATGCACACACATATATTCTGTACACTAAATTATAAATATATATACGCATACACACATAATATGCATAATTTATATAAGTATATAATATATACACATACATGCATACACACAGACACCCAGCCACAAACACACACACATACGCACACTCATGTTTGTGTGTATGTATGTATGTATGTATGTGAGTGTGTGTTACTATGTGTTCTTCGTGGCAGTAAGTAAAGCATCTCTGTTAATGGACTATGTGTTTCCATCTACATTTGTCTAAATATTTCACTGAAAATTTCCTCTTCAAGTAGTATATCAATGGAAGTTAGCCTAAAAGAATTCATCCCTATTCAGCTGCACCAATTGCCTCAATTCTCTTGCTTATAGTGACGAGTTTTATCGCCGTGTGGCACCGTCTATGTATCAGCAGGTGAACTAAAGAGAGCAAGAGTTTAAGTGTCTCAGCTAGAAGACACTCAAGAGCCAGTGATATGCTACGATTTAAGTGATATCCCTGTAACATCGACTCAATTAGCTGTCTCTTTGTACAGAGGGATAAAGTTTCTTCTGAATAGATTATCAAAGTAAAAGAAGCTCGATTGGAAGACATATCTTTTATCTTTTACTTGTGGCTATGCTGGGGTACCGCATTGAATGGTTTAGTCGAACAAATCGACTGCAATATTTATTTTTTAAAATCTGGTATTCTTTTGCTGAACCACTAAGTTAATAAACCAACACCAATTGTAAAGCGGTGTTGGGGGAAACTCACACACACGCAAACACATACGCGCACACATATACGACGAGGTCTTTCATTTTCCGTCTACCAAACCCACTCACAAGAGTTGATATACATACATA
>NC_068983.1:100381108-100398711 GCF_001194135.2 Octopus bimaculoides
TATATATATGTATGTATGTATGTATGTATGTATGTATGTATGTATGCATGCATGCATGCATGCATGCATGCATGTATGTATGTATGTATGTATGTATGTATGTATGTATGTACGTACGTATGTATTCATGTATTTTACTTCGGTAATTATTTAAATTTTAGCAAATTGGAAATTTTAAAGTCGGGAGGTAGGGTTAAGATATAGTTGATTGCCTCAGCTCGTCTGATATATTTTATCGGCGTTAGAGGTATTAAAAGTAAACGTCAAGTCTAGCGAAATTTGAACTCTGAAGATAAAGGATCCTAACTTAAATACTGTTAGATATCTAGTTCGCCATTCTATAAATTCTGCGACTCCATATCACCACAACCACTCCCCGCCTCCCCTATAGGAGGTGATTATCTTGACTGAATTAATTTTGCTTTAATCTTTCAAATGACTTGCGTATATGGTTTCAATTACGCTGTAAAAATGGGATACCACATGTCACTTCCGCTAAAGTTAGGGAGTGTCATAGAATGAGCGGTATGCTATTGATATGTTGCGTCTGTGACTTGATTTTAATTCTCGATTAATGAAAATTTCGCTTGATATACGTTGTTAATAATGTATAGAATGGTAAGAACGTAACAATTCTCGCTTCAACACCTCTGAAACACAATGGTGCATTTGCACCTAGTTCAGCAGCGACACTCAACCAGCAAAGACAGGAGATAAGAAATCTGTTCACCTCCTATTTGAATCTTTTGTTTTTATCTTTTACTCGTTTCAGTCATTGGTCTACGGCCATGCTGGAACACCACCTTGAAGGGTTTTGTCGGACGACTCGACCTCAGTACATATTCTTCAGTCTGGTACTTATTCTATCGGTTTGTTTTGCCGAATCGTCAAGTTACGGGGACGTAAACAAACCAGCATCGGTTGTATAACGGTAGAGCTAGAGCTGGAACAGCACAAACATACACACACGCACAAACACAAACATATACGATGGGCTTCCATACAGTTTTAGTCAGCCAAATTCATGCAGAAGGATTTGGTCAGCTCAGGGCTACAGAGGACGAAGGTGCCACGCAGTGGCACTGAATTCGAAACCACTTGATTCCAAAGCAAACTTCTAAATTACACAACCTGCTCCTACACCTGAAACTTTTTAAACTAATCATTCTGTCTTGATTACGACTGCATTAGTATTTATTTTGAAATAAAATTCTTTTAGAATATTAACATCTCACAGAAGACTCCGATTTACAGGGGATAGGAAACGATGTTTCTTATTTCGAAAGAGGGGCAACAGAAATGAAGTGAATCGGCACGCGAAACGGGTTTGTGGGACAAGTTCGCGAACCTTGCTCATATGATAGTCTAGGCGATCCTGCAAAACTATGAATACGCCATCTTGCCAAGAATTAACCAATGAAAATAAATACTACAGCGTTTTTTAAGTTAATGTCTTTTAAAAACTCGATTTCACTTTCAAATACACATTTGAGAGTAAAATTCGTTGAAAATTAGCAGTCGAATATGTTATTTTCACAATGAATAGGGAATAGCTAATTTGAAGCCCACCTATCCTTAGACTAAAGTTGGAAACTAGCTTCCAATGAGTTACTTTCATTCTCTAACTTAAAAAACTCCATTTGATGTATTTTCTTCCATATATCTTTAGCAGTCGAATGTACAGATTCATTTCAACCCAAACCAAAAGATCCTAACAGTTATTACAGTGACAGCAAACGGTTACTTCAATGTTTTGGAAATGATTGTCTTCTTTTTTTTCCTAAGTATGAAGCTTGACTTTTTTTTTTTTGTCTATAATATCTTCATCTGAGTCATTAGCAACGTAAATGAAATAGCTTGAAGCGAAAATCGAAATCGTATCTGCTTATCAGGAGCTAATGTATACTCTGCGACACTTCCACGTTTCAGAAATGATTTTTCATGTTGACTTAAAGCTTCACATTTGTAAGAGAACGCAAGAGAATGGGAAGGAGTGTAATCTATTGAACCAACTGTATGATATTACTGATACATATTTTATCAGTTTCGGAAAAACGAAATGTTTCTCGGTGAAATATGAAATCAGAACGCAAAAGGACGTAACTAAATACAATAGACATTCAACCCCACACGCTACAGTTTCTGTCATTCCACCATGTCCCCAGCTTTTTAATAATCATAACATTGAAATACACTAACCCGGCCTTTTAATGCCCTCCTGTTCAGTAACATTAGGCTAGATATCTCTGTTATTAATATTGGTTTCAAATTATCACACTAGACCAGTAGTTTCGGAATAGGAGTAAGTCGATTCAATCGACCCCAGTCTTCAAGTAGTACTTATTTTACTGGTACCCCGAAAGGATGAAAGGCAAAGTCGACCTCGGCGGAATTTGAATGCAGAACGTAAAGACGGACGAAATGCTGCTAAGTATTTTGACCGGCGTATGGAATATTTAATGTAGCGAATGTGGCTGAGTCCTTTAGTTTCGTCTCTCCAGCGTCTGAGATCGGGGAGATTGACTTTGTTTCATCTCCTGTTGACAATAAAATAAAAGGATGGCAAAAAGTGGGATCCAATTTTTGAACTACAAAAATTGGTCCTGTACTCAAGAAGTTTATATATCTATTACCTGTTGAATACGACATTGATTAAGCATCTATGCTAACTTACTACAGATATAACATGCAGAGCTTTATTTTATCTGCTTTCTTATAAATCATATAGTTATTTATTTACAAGGGTTTTGATCAAATTCTAAATCACATGCATATCTTCCTCATTCTTCAATCTCATGTTTCCGTAACATTAAACAATTGATCAAAATTCTATCTGAAACAACATTTTGAAACTTTGTACTGCCTCTCAGTAAAACTTTATCAATAGAATGACAAGGTATTTACTACAATGCATTGATGTTAGCATGGCATAATAAATATACAATGCACTCAAATAAATTTAAAGCTTGACATTTAAGTACATTGCTGTGAGACTTAAACTAATAAGTAAAACTTTAAAATGTTTTAGAAAATGCTTTAGAATATGTATTGCCGAAGTAAAGCAGTCAATAAAAAAGAGATACTGAGCCTATTCAACTTTCCATGAAAAACTTTATCTGCAGTTTGAAGAGAAATTTTGCCAGGTGGAAAATAACTGCTTTCAGGGTCGATTCGATGGTGCAATCCCGTCGAAATTAAAGAGCGCCACAAAGTTTTTTTTTAATAACGGCCCGGCAGATGTATAAGTTCCCGCTCTGGCCCTCCGGTCTGATATACAGGTTGAAATCCCTCTTCAGTATCATTGGTCCCGTCTGTAATAATTTCATTCCGTTGAATACAGAGAATATAGCATTGACTATCGGTTAGTAGACTAGAATCGCATCGAGCAGATGATTTGCTATCGGAGTAATTTTAGAGATAGGGGAGATAACCGCCAACTTTACAATTTGATGCTATAAGTTTGTTGTGATATCAATTCCACATTCATCGTATGGCGTACAAATCTAAATATATTATATGAGTCAGCAGAGCACGTTGATATACACTGAAGTGTACTGATTCAATTCCAAATAATGAATGTTCCTTCGCGCCTGACAGTGGTTTCTTTCATGTGTATCTAATTTTGAAAAATCTTATTTTTATCTTCCTACTAATTTTATCATTAAATGTCTACAAAAAACATTAAAAATATAAGTTCTGTCGAGGACCGTCAAAAAATTTCCGAGTCGACATTTGTACAGATTGGCTTTTTTAAAATGTTATATTTGATAGAATCCTGGTGACCTTGTCATGGGCCAATTATAGAAAAAGGCTGAAACCAAAAACCTTTGCTGTTAGATAGACTTGAGCAGATAATCTATCCATTGCATTCTTTTGTCTCTCTCCCATTTACACCCAAAAAGTTTTGTCAAGTAACTGAACATTATATTTTCTTCTTAGGCGGCTAGCTGGCAGAACCGTTAGTGCGCTGGACAAAATGCAATAGCAGCAGTTCTTCCAACTTTACGTTCTGAGTTCACTGCCGAGGTCGAATTTGCCTTTCATCCTTTTGGGGTCGATAACATAAATACCAGTTGAATACTGAGGTCAATTTAATCGACTAGGCCCCTCCCATAATGTTTCAGGACTTGTGTCTATAATAGAAAGAATTACTTGAAGATCAGCGAAGCTTTTCATAAGATATATACCTTTCCCGCACATATACAAAACTTTCAGTGCCTTTTTGGTTGTAATCGCTGTACTTCCGGTCATGCATGTACAAATACACTTCATATCATACATAAACGAAAAAGTCAACTGGTGATAAATATAATGTTACTACTATGCTTGTCTATGACTCACTTTAGTAGAGCCGTGCGGTACATTTTGGTGGCTGAGGAAAGCAGCCCAACATTTTAATTATAATACGCTTCTTGATTGCAGTTTTACATTAGTTCTATCAAGAGGAAGATAGACAGACAGACAGACAGATAGATAGATAAAAAGAATGTGAGAGAAAATAGGAGGAAGAGAGATGAAAGTGTAGTGATGAATTACGTCATAGATATGGCATTAACACTCCTATATTACTTTAAAATATATAGCAGTACACCTTTTAAAAATATTATCATACATACGAGTGTGTGTGTGTGTGTTGAAACTGTTGAATACGTTTTGAACATAAATGTAATTTAAAATCTTATATAATAATCAGAAGCATTTATCAATGTATGATCGTCCATATCGATCTTCCCCAGAATATTATGTTCATCATATTCTCTAAAGTTAGGTGATCTAAGGCTTGTAGAAGGAAGTGTACTATTTACAGATAACAGAACACATGCAGGGAGTTTGAACTTGATGTTAATGAACTAACGGGCCAATAAATTATCTGCTTAGCTGTTTCCTTTACTGATAACATTAAAAGAGATTTTACATTCAATTACAATATTCGAGTGCTATCTCCTCAGACATTGCGTTGTATCTCAGAGGAGGACACTTTTAGTCATTGTGTATCATTTCACATGACAGTAGGAAATAAACACCGTATTTTTTCAGTTATTTACTTGTAATAAATAGACGTTATGTCCAAGAGAAGATTCTTTTCTGATCCACTTAACTCTTACGAATAATAGAAAATAAGTCAGACGAGCTTAGTATCATGTATTTGATACTAGCTGCAGTCTGGCTTATGTCTCATTTGACCATTTTGTGTTGATGAGGAACATATTTGTATATACATGGCCATCGTGTAATAATATATTGCTTTCAAGGATGTCCTGAAATGTAACACTCTATATTTGTTTGACATTTACCTCTAGGTACATAGAATAAGCTGATCAATGAGAGAAAGTGAGAGAGAGAGAGAGAGAAAGAGAGAGAGAGAGAGAGAGAGAGAGAGAGAGAGAGAGAGAGAGAGAGAGAGAGAGATAGAGAGAGAGAGAGAGAGAGCGATACCTAACGAAAAAGCATTACAGAAAGTGAAATATCATCCATGTGGATATTTATCGATAATAGAGTAATACGCGCGTATAAGCCTCCAGGCTCATTTAACGTGACAAGCCAGGTTGGGTAATATTTTTCATAAGCATTTCATGTGTTGCAAATAAACTCGATAGAAATTGAATTTCTAGGCTTCGAGACACCCAATACAAAGTCGGCTCCTAACGTTCTTAGAAAACTATTTAACCAACCATTGGAAGGAGAGAGAGAGAGAGAGAAGTTTGTTTGAAACTTGTACCTTATCTAGTATTGGAGACTACTAGGACCAGCCATATGGAGCTAAAAGTCGAGCTGTTGCAATATTTGCTGAAAGAAATTTCATCATTGAAATAGTAAGCGAAATTTAGTTTTGTATTATACAAATCGACTTCGTGGTTTTTGATCTTTGTGACGAGGTTGAACTTAACTATAGTTGTGAGGGTCAATTCTTGAATTTGACTACTTCGTTTACATTAAAATAATAATCAAGTTAGCAAGGATATTAAACACACCATTGGAAGGTATATTTGCTAATTTAACAATTAAATTTATGAATATCATTATTTGTTTTCGCATTTATATTCTGCTATTTGTATTTTATTGGCAAATATTAATATAACATCTCTATGTACATAGTTTTTCTTGGCCCCCTTTTAAAGTTTAAATCCTTTCAAAGTCTACTTTATCTGGATCGATACAATAAAGTACTACTCAACTATTGAAGTTCAATACTCAATTTAACTGACACCTTTAAAGAGCTGGCCTGTGCCAATGTAAGTGGCTAACTTTACCTTTCATTCTTACGTAGTCGATAAAATAAAGTACCAGTCAAGTTCCAGAATGGATGAAATCGACTAAACTCTCTCCTCCCAAATTTCTGGCCTAATTTAATTAGCAGTTATTTATCTTGAGGTTTGATAACCGCAAGTCTCCTCAAATCTCCAGAATCTTTCTTAGGATTTTTGTAGAATATAGGATGGTACTTTTCTGCAGGTAGACAACGTGAGTTTCAATTCCAATCTCTTCCTGCCGTTTAACTAACATTTTTGGTGTTGTACCAAGTGCACCATTTAACACAGAAATAATTGTTTTCTTGAACGATGTCACCGTCAGTGTGTTGGCACGCTGGAAATCAATCAAGCGGTTTGAATCTTTCTGGAGGAATACCAAGAAGTGATGGCGGAATATATCAACCGTGACAAGTCAGTGGACTTGCACCTCGGCCCTTGGAAAGGCATGCTCACATGGGACGGTGATTTTAGTTGCTGGACATAATACTCAGTTAAGATGCTCGAGTTTGGTTCAATTCAAATCTCCATAAATGGATAAAATGTGAGAATAGATCGCGAGCAGAATGTCCAACCTCACTCAAATGGGATGTTTCTGAAAACTAGGACAGAAACATTTAACGTTTATACCTCTTCGGAGTATAAGGTTAAATATTCTATTGTGTGCAAGGAAGCACCTGGCCAGGTTGGAGCGTATGCTCTTATGTTTCTAATGGTTCTGTTTGTTAAGAGACTCAACTGCTGTCAACACCCACTGCAAGTGGGCCTCGGGATGCTGTGGCTGGTGATGCGCAAGCACCCGCTGAATACGACACTTATGCAGAGATTTTTAAACGACAATGGCACTGAACAGGCATGGCGATCGTTCGTGCGACACGTCTTTCCTCAGTTCTTCTCTTTGCTCGAGTTGCAAACCTGAGTGAAGCTTAGATTGAATTTGAGCCGTTAACATTTGGAATGCCAACAGGTGCTCACAGTACTCTACCAGTTGGACTATATGTCGGTGGAAAGTCAACTCTCGCGTTCTTTAGAGTGACGATAGTCTAGGAGTGACAAAGACAGTTTGAATAGTGTCTTCTGGAGGACCTTCAGGTTGGTATTTATATGTAATTTCTAAAGGTCTATGGCCTGGCAGTTTTACAGGAGGATTTGCCTGTTTGAGATAAACTCTACAGGCATGGGCGTATAGGATCCATCAGTAACCGAATCAGTCCAAAATGCGAACGGAGTGACGAAACTGTCCGACATGTATTCGTTGCCTGTACATTGTTTATTTGTGAATTTATGTTCAACAGCTGTTATCCTGTAATTTACAAACCTGGCTATCAGCCAAGATCGTAAAGGTCCAACCACCACTTTCTGTTGGCAAAGAAAAATAGACAATACTTTTTTTTCTGTCTGGTGACTGTGCCGAAAGATGGTTGCTTGGTGGACACGGTTGAAAGCTTTGAGGATAGAACTTTTCCTGTCTGGACAATCTCTTACTATCTTCTTTAAACACCACTTAAAGAAGCACTGAAGATAGATAGAAAAATGCTACCCTCCAATAAATTTTATGAAAGGTGGGCGTGAGTAGTAAAACAGGCGCGATGAATAAGCGTTGCATACACTATGAGGTTGGAGGCTGGTATCAAGAATTAGAAAGTAAACCTTTGGTTTTCTCAATGCTATTTATTATTATTAATGTGATTTTATTGTTGATCACACCCGCTTACTAGATGTAAATGCCCCATTGTTTCTTATTTGTTGTTTTTCAGGGTATTCCAGTTCTGTACTCTCCCGAAACTCTTAGGTCGCTGTGCCCAATGAAAAAAAAAAAATTGTTGAAAGCAGAATTATTATTGAAGGACTGGCGGTATTTCGTCTGCCGCTACGTCCTGAGTTCAAATTCCACCGGGGTCCATTAACTAAGTAGCAGTTGAGAAATGGGGTCGATGTAATCGACTAGTTCCCTCCCCACAAATTTCAGGCTTTGTAGAAAGGATTATCATTGTTATTATTATGGCGGCGAACTGGTAGAATCGTTAGCGCGCTGGTCAAAATGCTTAGCGGTATTTCGCCCGTCGCTATGTTCTGAGTTCAAATTCCGCCGAGGTTGACTTTGCCTTTCATCCTTCGAAGTCGATAAAACAAGTACTAGTTGAACACTGGGGTCGAAGCAATCGACTCATCCCCCTCCCACAAAATGGCTCCCCCTGTGGGAAAATTTGAAACCGTTATTATTGTTGTTGTTGAGGTGATGATTGTCAGAGCATCAGAAAAAGTATTTTGAGGTCATTGCTACAGTTCTTCACATTTTGAGTTCAAATCTCACCAAAGTCAACTGTACTTTTCAAACCAAAGCGGTCGATTAAAATAAATTACCAGTTAAGTACTAATCCTCCATCCCCTCATCAAAATTATTAGCCTGGTGCTGAAATTAGAAAGAACTACTACTACTACTACTACTACTACTACTACTACTACTACTACTAAGGCGGCGAGCTGGCAGTATCGTTAGCGCGCTGGACGACATGCTTAGTGGTATTTCGCCTGTCGCTACGTTCTGAGTTCAAATTCCGCTGAAGTCGACTTTGCCTTTCATCCTTTCGGGGTCAATAAATTCAGTACCAGTTGAACACTGGGGCCGATGTAATGGACACATCCCCTCCCGCAAAATTGCTGCCCTTTTGGCAAAATTAGAAGACGTTATTATTATTATTATTATTATTATAGTAGTAGTAGTAGTAGTAGCAGTAGTAGTAGTAGTAGTAGTAGTAGTAGTAGTAGTAAGGCAGCGAGCTGGCAGAATCGTTAGCACGCTGGACGAAATGCTTAGCGGTATTTCACTCGTCGTTACTTTCTGAGTTCAAATTCCGCCGAGATCGACTTTACCTTTAATCCTTTCGGGCTCGATAAATTAATTGCCAGTTGAAATCTAGGGTCGATGTAATTGACACATCCCCTCCCCCAAAATTGTTGCGCTTGTGACAAAATTTGAAACGATTATTATTATTATTATTATTATTATTGTTAAGTAGTTTTATTTTTATAACGTGCTTTCACTTCACTACCGAGCGCAGCTCTGTGCGCCTTGGGTATGTGCTGTGGTTTGCTGTGGTGCTCTTATGTTTACTGTATTGAAAGTGTTTTGCGTAGAATGTGTGCAGTACCCAGTAGTGCAATTTTCTGTATGTTATATATATTTGTAAGTCCTGGTGTTTTTGTTATGTATTTGTCTGAATATTTTTTTATTATACCTAAGGCACCTACTATGATAGGAATTGTTTCTGTTTTTAGACTCCACATTCGAGTTATCTCTATTTCCAGGTCTTTGTATTTTGAAAGTTTTTCCATTTCTTTTCGAGAAACGTTGTCATCTGCTGGTATTGATACATCAATTAGAAAGCATTTTTTTTCTTCATGATCTTTGACAACTATATCTGGTCTATTTGCCTTAATTTCTCTATCTGTGTGTATTGGCATATCCCAGAGTATGGTTGCTTTCTCGTTTTCTGTGACCTTTTCTGGCGTGTGTTTAATACCATCTTTTTTCTGTTGTTATTCCATAGTGTTGGCATAGCTTCCAGTGTATATAGGAGCTTCCAGTGTATATAGGAGCTTCCAGTGTATATAGGTTATTATTATTATTATTATTATTATTATTATTATTATTATTATTATTATTATTATTCGTTGGCTTTGCTTTAATTCATACAAACTGCAGCCAAGTCTCAATCAGAGACGTTAAAGGACAAGACAACAATATTTTGCTTCTTCTAAAGATGCTAACAAGTGAAGTACCATGCAGTCAAAAAGAACTGATTGTCTGTGAAAAAAAAAGTTAAAAGAAAGATAAAAATCTCTTTATAAAATATATAGCACTGAACTAGTAAGATAATATTTACATAGGGAGGAATTTAAGTAAAATACGTGAAGTACCCATAATAAATTTGATCTTTTGCAATTCACTCATTTGGGGGCTGTTAAGAATTTGGTCTACATATTTGTTTGCTCCTTTTGATATCATTCTAGGTGTTCCAATAACAATAGGTAATGATGCTGCTTTGAGATGCTATTCTTCTGATTTCTATCTCCGAGACCTTATATTTACTCAATTTATTAAAACGTTTTCAGAGATGTGGTTTTCTGTCTTTTCAGCATGACTTTTTCCCTAATGATACACGGTCGCTTACCCTCTATTGCCCAAACAGTCTGAACAGTGAAATTCCGAAGGATGGTAACTTTTAGTGGTTTGTTTTCTCACTAATCATCTTTGTGAGAAAAGTTGTGTGTGCGGCGTATTGACCAGTCTGTATACTGAGCTGCTCTATCAAGGTTTTTGCTCGTACTCCGTTGGTGCCAGTCGGCCGCATCCCGAGATTATGTGATCGATTGTCTCTAGATGTTCTCCGCATACGCGACACGATGGGCTGCTTTTATGTTTTAGAACATTACATTGGTAATTTCTTTGTTGGAAGACACTGATCCTGAACAGCAATAATATGACTCTCAGTTTCTGGCTTTAGACCAAAGCATATACGCTACTGATTGATGAGGGTTTTGTCTACATCAGGGCTTCTGACTCTTATCGCTTATTTGTCAAGTAGTAGTTTTTGTTCCCATTTCTCCTTAGTAGGCTAGTTTGTTTGGCTATATCTTTTTTTGCTTTGCTTTGTCAGTTGGGGTCACATTTTCTTCGAGTACTGGTACGTCTAGTTGCATTTCTCAAAGGTGTATTATTGCATTTTCGTCACTGAGTGCAACTTTTCGTTATCTTCATGTCTGAGAACCAACTTTAACATTGAGTTGTTTGCGTATTGCAGGTCGGCAGAAAGTTTTATGTCTGTAATCTTCAATGTGAATTGAAATTGTATTAATCCTCGAAGGCTAATTCGGTATATGTCTTCTTTTGGGCGATGTATACGATGCATTGTTCCCTTTCTGTTCATTGTAATGCTAGATTGTGTTCTGCGAATCTCACTGGGCAGCATGAATGAAAATGGTCTGCTACTCTATCCAAGAATTGGATAGAGTAGCAGACCAATATCTCACGGATCTCGACTTTGCAGACGACTATGCAATCACCACAGAAGCAATGTCAGATGTAGAATCATCGCTGCAATCTCAAAGAAAAAATGCAACACTAGTGGGACTCTGCTGAAATAAGGGGAAAACTGAATACATCTCCACCAGTCCTTAAACTTCCGACGAAATCATCAAGAGAGTGAAAGACTTCAAATATCTTGGAGCACATATTGTGAACTCACAAAAGAATTTTCGTGTTTGAAAAGCACTGGTATGGGAGGCTTGCAATAAACCAGACAAGATATGGCGCAGCAACTCAAACAACAAAATAAAAACTGAGCTATTTCAAACCAATTTTGATGTATGGGGCTGAAACTTGAATATTAACAACCTCCTTCGCAGAACAAAACATACACTAGAGAGAGCATGCCACTCTACAGCAAATATATGGAAAGTTGAAGCCGGTATCTATGTGTTTAGGTCAGAACCAACTAGAATTAGGTGGTCATTGTTATCGAGCAGATAGAGAGATCGTTTCTTCCCTCTTTCAGAGGCCGACAGGAAGAGTCTAACTCACTTTCCTAGACGTCATTGTGCGCGACTCAGAAATTGCCATCAATGAACTTAGAGTTGTAATAAAGATCAAGAGGAGTGGAAGTTGATCATACTATGAATCCCGACTGGTTGGGATTGGATGTTCAACCACGTCGAAAGATGATGATGATGATTGTCATCAACTTTCGGATTTTGACATCAACTTTGTTGATCTCAGAGATGGACCAGTTTTTAATATTATAATCTCAGTTAACTGTGCTTCAATAGACCCATGGTACAAAGATAAAAAATTTGATATATGATGTCCAGTGTGTTGTGTAGGTCAGTATTTCTGTTTGAGGCCAATCTGTACTTTCTTTGGTTGCGTTATTTCAAAATGTAGGATTAAAGCATGCATTCTCATTTTAAAACTAAAAGGAACTTGTTGAAAAAGATTTTGGTTGTAATGTATTAAACTTATAAGGTGACTACATAGAAGCTCTATCGCTGAGTCATCATCGTTGGGTGATGTAATAGTTTGGCTGCGCTATGACGTAGCGTAGGTTCCCATCGAATCGAGTCAGCAACATGCTCAAAATTCCCATATGACAGTGTAATACTGTTGCTAACCTCCATCATGGATACAACAATCTATTGCTGGTTCTCCCTATAACAAAACAATTCTATTGAATTAAAATCCTGCCGGAATCAGCATTGTTTTTTCTTTCTTTCGATTCTTAAAACAACAAGCGTCACCTAAAACACAGAAAAAAATTCAATCTTTCTCTACTGCAAAAGAAAAAAAATATGTATTAATAATAAATAGATAAATCTTTCACTGCTGCAGTTATTGTTAGTTTATTCTGCAATATATGTCGAGATTACGAAGCGAAAGAGTGGAGGCGAAGGGAGATAAACAAGTGCACAAATTACCAAAATTCAACCTATGAATTACTTGATATGCTTATATTTTGTATTGAAAGAAAAGACGATAAATATTTAATAAAGAGAGAAATTAACGAACGAAATATTCGATAAATGCTGTAGAATTTTACTTCTGTCTTCGTTATCATATCCCAACAATACATTTTGGCAAAATTCGCACGCCGCGCAAAATGCTTAGTGGTATTTCACCTGTCTTTACATTCTGAGTTCAAATACCGCCGAAGTTGATTTTGCCTTTCATCCTTTCAGGGTCGATAAATTAAGTAGCAGCAAAACACTGGAGTCGATGTAATCGTCTTGTTCCTTCCCCTAAAATTGCTGCCCTTGTGGCAAAATTAGAAACCTTTATTATAATCATTATTATATTAATGCGGTAAGCTGGCAGACTCGTTAGCATGCCAGGCGAAATGCTTAGCGATATTTCGTCTGCCTCTACGTTTTGAGTTCAAATTCCACCGAGGTCGACTTTGCCTTTCAACCTTTCGGGGTCGATTAAATAAATATCAGTTACGCGTTTGTGGGGACGATGTAATCGACTTAATCCTTTCCCCCAAGATGTCCTTTATTATTTAAGGCGGCGAGCTGGAAGAATCGTTAGCGCGCCGGACGAAATGCTTAGCGGTATTTCGTTCCATCGCTACGTTCTGAGTTCAAATTCCACCGAAGTCGACTTTACCTTTCGTCCTTTCGGGGTCGATAAATTAAATACCAGTCAAGTACTGGAGTCGATGTAATCGACTTGTCCCTTCCCCGCAAATTTCAGGCCTTGTTCCTACAGTAGAAAGGAATTATTATTATTATTTAAGGCGGCGAGCTGGAAAAATCTTGACCGCGCCGGACGAGATGCATAGCGTTATTTCGCCTCATCGCTACTCATCCTTACTCGGGGAAACCCACAAAATCACGGTTAACCTAACTACTATGGCAGGTACTCTCTCCATGACCCAGTTGTCTGCCTCCTACCTACAGGCGCATGCTCAGAGGAAGGCCCATTCGCTTGGACCAGCTCGCATTTCTCATCCAACTTTAAACAAATTTGCTTGAAGGCAGCACTTCTTTCTCCACCTTCACCTTCCTTTTCAAGTGAAACTTGTAAAAGCTAGGGGTTTTGCTGAAGAGGTAAGTGTTTGTTTTCAGCCGTTTTAATCTCGTTTGCCACATCTTTCACCAAAGCCACCAGCAAGATGGTAGGACGATCCTCCTAATGGAATCAGGGTGATAGCTGAATTCAACCCATTCGTGATGTATTCAGCATAAGTCAGCAGTTCTCGGGTATTGGAAGAATTCGCAGAGAGTATATTTTTTCCGTTGCTCTCCGTGCATCTCAGACACCATGCCTGTAGAGTTTATTTCGAAATGACAAGGCCCCTCGGTGGCACTGCCGGATTATTATCCATGGTCCCAGGCCCGAAAGTCTTCAGGAACAGATTAATTCTGACTTTACGCGAGAGTATCGTCGCTTTTGCCCACCACTAATCCTCAATATAATGCCAACGTGGTATTTCCGCCTACGGTGTTGTCTGAGTGGTAGTAATCCTTGAGCTTTGACATTCCAGATGCTAAGCACTCTGCCTTGGTCTTGACCCAGAACTGCAGTTCTCTCAGAAAAGTGACCTATGGAAAAACGTGCCTTAAACGCAACGACCACGCCTGTTCACCGTCAGGGAATTGCTAGAGATGTCGCAGAATCAACGCATGTCTGCGCATCATCGTCTACGACATAGACAGTCCCCAACTCAGTGGATGTCGTCGGCAAATGACGCGGCAATAATGGTGATAATGATGGTGATGATGATGATGATACTACTACTACTACTACTACTACTACTACTACTACTACTACTACTGCTGCTGCTGCTGCTGCTGCTGCTGCTACTACTACTACTACTACTGCTGCTGCTGCTGCTGCTGCTGCTACTACTACTACTACTACTACTACTACTACTACTACTACTACTACTACTACTACTAATAATAATAATAATAATAATAATAATACTAATAATAATAATAATAATTCGAGCGAAGGGATAAGTCGCTTTCATTGACCCCAGTGTTCAACTGGTCCTTGGCAGAATTATCAGCACGCCAGGTAACATGCTTAGTGGCATTTTCGTCTGTCTTAACGTCCTGACTTCAAATTCCACCTCGGTCTACTTTGCTTTCATCCTTTCGGAATCAACAAAAGAAGTACCAGTTGAAAACTGAAGTCAATGTAATCAACCTGCTTCCCCAAAATTTAAGATCTTGTGCCTATAGTAGAAAGGATTATTATCTATTTTGCATGATAAGTTAGTTAGCTAGTATTATATCTTGAAGTTTGGTGACAAGTATGTCTTGATTCTGTAAGAGAATGTGTTCATCTTAGTAATTCAATTGTTAGCTTGTGTGGTTGTATGTCAATGAAAGAGAGATATCAAGTCTAGTGTGATATTAGGATTGTTAAATAATTATTGATAAATAACATTTCGTAGGATGTGTGTTACGTTCATAATGGCCACACATTCTCACACATTTTTATTAACTTGAAGCATTTGCCTATACTTATATACAACAAAATGACTAGAACAGCATTCAATAGAAATCAAATGGAATAAGTACAAGTTTTCGCTGCATAATATACTAAATGATAATACGAAGAATAATTATTGAGAAAGGCTTATCACAAAGCTGACTGGCATAGCTTTGAGTTGCACCTCTAGTACTTCTGTAAGGAAACAGAGAAAAGGTGAGAGAACATCTCACAAAGTTGAGTGGTAAGGTTCCTTGTAGACTTCTGGATGTTTCTGCCGGAGATTCAGTTCATCAGCTTTTTACAACTCTAATGAAGTCAATTGAATGATCGATCAGGATATTTGACGGGAAGATTTACGCACTATCTTTGAAGTTCGTTGCATACATATATTACAACACGCATATATATGTAACGTTTTTGTGTATATGTTCGCACGTTGGAGTCACCAAAATGTTATGATTATTGCAGCATTTCGTAGAGAAGGTATGCAGCTCTTGAGTCGGAAGGTCACCAGTGTAACTTTTTAGGTAGCAAATAAATGAAAGGAAGAAAATATTATTAGTGATGATTATGACCTTTTATTTCAGGTAGATCTACCGAACTTCATTGAAAATTTAATGCAAGCACATTGCTTGAATTTGTTCACCATCATAAAATATCGCAGACTTGTTTTTACACAAATTTACAAAATCTCCCGTAATAATTGAAGTCGAGTAGATAATATGACGTTCATTTCTAGACCGACTCAATGGAATGATCCCCAATGATCCTCAGTTGCGCTCAGATTTAGATTAAATAGTCCTCTCATACTATATACATCGTTGTTCATATGTTTGTATGTACACACACATACACACACATATGTGTTGTAAAGTAGTCAGAAAAGAACTGTTGTAGATCCCCAAGACGTGAGAGACTGGTGCAGTTGATGTCCATTTTAAACATCTGTAGCAATGTCGATTAGAAATAATATCTGTTGGAAAAAACAGAAAAATCGAGAGCCGCTGAACTGTGGAGGAAAGAATGGACAACATGATTAATGTAGAGTTTAGGATGGGAGATGGCAAGAAGAAAATGGTTTTACAAGTGGGCCTAGGTAGAAGATTTATACAGAAATTACGTTCTGAGGGACGGATGCTATACTAGCGATAGATTAGGCAGAATAAAAAGTAACGCATTTGGGTGCTTCTGGTTGAATCTTTGCCAATCTGTAGAATGAGCTTCGCTCTGGCACTGTTCATAGGTGTAAACGATACTCTAGTGGTGGGTCCTGCAGGAGATTATCAAGTAATTATCAACTGGGTTATCAACTGACAGGGATAGAGTGTGTCCCTTGACTAAAGAGGAATCCTAGGTTTTCTGATGCATGCTGTTTTGGCAATGTTATACAAAGTGTGGTTGGCATAAAATATTATCACAGACTGGAAAAAAGATTTGTAACAACTCCGAGGGTTTTAAATATGTTTTAATCATGAATAGAAAGTATGAGGTATATAACTTCTTTCTTGAAATGTGTACTTCTTAAGATATTGTAAAGAAGAAAGTATAGCGGAACATATTTTCATGTATAAAAATATATGCATGTATAAATGTATATGCGCCTATGTGTGTATATGCAGCGACAGTGGTGGTGGTTCGTAGTTTGTAGACATGTACGTACGCTTGAGTTTACAAACGAGTACAGTGAGAGCGCGTGGCCAAGTAGTTAAGGTAGTGCACTCACGGTCGCAAGATAGTAGTTTCAATTCTTAAGCAGAGGATACGTGAATGTCGATTTGATGAAGGGAGTGAGTTTATGTGCAACACAAACATTTGATCACTATAAATAAATCATTTGTGCAGGTTGTCCAGCAAGAATTTCGGGGTTCGCTCTCACAGTATGACACCGAGAGCAAGTATTTTCTACTAGGCTATAGTTGCCTTGTATTATTATCTTCATCAGAAAAAGGTAATTAAAATTCATTAAAATGATAGCTGTATCGGACTTTCAAAGAGGTCAAATTGTTGGTGCTCATATGGCAGGCGCTAGCGTAACGAAACGAAAACGGCCGAAATGTTTGGTGTATCAAGAAGTACTGTCTAGAAAGTAATGACAGCCTTTGAGAAAGAGGGAAAAACCTCTAAGTCGAAACAAAACTCCGGAAAAATCAAAACTTTCAGATAGGGACAGTCGGACTCTTACGCGAATTGTTAGAAAGAATCACAAAAGTACAGCTCCCAAAATTACTGTAGAGCTTAATGACCACCTCGAGAACTCAGTTTCCACAAAAACTGCTCGCCGGGAGCTGTACAAAGCCGGATTTCACGGGTGGGCTACAATAAGAAAACTACTACTTTCAAAAACATACGTTGCA
>NC_068983.1:100398912-100401368 GCF_001194135.2 Octopus bimaculoides
CCCAATGGTTTCCCTTCATGGCAGAATTAATAGTCAAGACTATTTAAGCATTTTATCTGATCAAATTCATCGTATGGTTGCGGAACTGTTTCTGGAGGGAAACGCAATTTTTCAGGATGATAATGCAGCAATTCACACAGCTAAAGTTGTTACTGAATGGCACGAGGAACGTTCTAGTGAAGTTGAACATCTTATCTGGCCACCACAGTTCCCAGATCTCAATATTATTGAACATTTATGGTGCATTTTAGAAAAACAAGTAAGGAGTCGATATCCTCCACCATCATCACTACAAGAATTGTAGACTGTTTTAGCTGAAGAATGGACAAAAATTCCTTTGGAAACAATTAAAACTTTGTATGAGACCATACCTCGAAGAATTCAAGCTCTAATCACTGCCAAAGGTGATCCTACCCCATATTAAAATAAATTTGTTTGAAATTTTAAGGTGTTTCCATATCCAACTTAACATGGATATCTTGTTTGCCTTGAGAGATCCCCTTATACAGGCACTTGGTGCATAAAAGCGCACACATAGATTTTAGTTGACGAGAATTGTCAGACATGAGCGCCGGAATTGCCATATCACGTGATTTCTTTCTGCTGGAAATCATCAGCAGGAACCGTCCAATCACGCATGTCAGTCAAAACTCGCTGCTACGATATATAGAGTATCAACAACTTTCCAGACACTGAAAATACACCTACAGGTCTATTAAAAATTAATTATTAGCAACGGAAGCAGTATTAATATCAAAGCCTTGAGAGATCTTCTGAGGGGATTCCTGTACCCATGACAGATGAATTTCGTCTGTTACGATGTATGTGTGTCCTTTTATGCGCTAAACATCTATATAAGAGGATCTCTCAAGGTTAATAACGCAGTGTTCGGTATTGTAATGAGGCATCCACGTTTGGTTGGATATAAAGATTACCTTTTGATGTTAATACTGCTTCCGTTAATAACAATTAATATGTATATATATATGTGTGTGTGTGTGTGTGTGCGCGCGCGTGTGCGTGTGTGTGTGTATGTGTGTGTGAAACGGATTAATTCTTCATACCTAAATGTTTGGTGCATTGGTACAAAAACTAGTTACGAGAAAATGTTCTTGTTTACCAATATATAAAGATTCCACACACTTCTGACACAGTTGTGCTTTTTGCTTTCAGCCACAAATATTTTATATATAAATGTAAATTTATAAAGACTGCGCATTGTCTGTCTTTACTTTCCGAGTTCGAATTCTTCCGAGGTCGACCTTGCCTCTTATCTTTTAGGTCCAGTCAAGTACTGAGTTTGATGTAGTCGATTAGCTCCCTTCCTCAGAATTTCAGGTCTTGTGTCTCTAGTAGAAAGGATATTTTTATACTAATCTTAGATTTTTTAAATATTAGTCTCATATTTTCATATTAGTCTTAGGCTTAGTTTGTAGCAATAACGTTCCTATGTCAATCAACTCTTTAGGCTTTGTTTTTAGGTAAAACCGAGAAGTTCAAGAAATATTGGAGTCAGTCAGTTTCAAATACGCACTTCCTGAAATTGTAGCATCCGGAGCCGATACAATCTACACAGGATCAATTTGGAGTTTAAGGATCTTCAGTTGTATTACCATCCTCCAAAAAGATAAACAAATGTTTTTTTTTTCAAGACTTCAGGAATTTCTAGCATATCAGGTCATCCCACTGGCAAACATTACAACCAAATCAGAGCGTCCAAAAAATTTGCTGAGCTACCAACTAGAGCTGTCATGTACAGTGATACATAGAATAGCCCAACAAAAATACCGAACCCCTAAATATCTGCAGAGACAACACACAAGGCAAAAGAACATTTACAACCTTGGGCATTTAATGTCCAATGTCTTTTGTGTCGTATCTCACCAGAATCAGAGAGCAATGTTTTTATCGAGTTTTTCATGTGTACATAACATTTCAAGGTAGTGGACCAGCAAATTGGTGCAGACTGCTTTCTTCGACCACAACCTTTTGTAGATTGCTGATCTGGGATGTTGAAGAAAAATACGACTAGATGCCTCTTACCTCTCTGGGGAAAATTTGGCAACGCTTGGTAATTTTAATGGATGATAGTTATAACACTGACGACCTTTAACTGATAAACTGCGGCAGCATAGTTGTTGCTGCAGGCTTTTGATTAAGGGAGTGTTGGGATCTGGCAGTTTATCCCATTCCCCTATTTTTTTTATCTCTGTTGAATGCCAAAAACGTTTCAAGAATTTTTCACTTCTATATTATGGTACACATTCCCGTAAGCATTCCAAAGCGTGAAGACCTAAATAGGCAGAAACGCTCCCAGAAGTTAAAATCTGACTTTGTTTATTATTATTATCATCATTATTATTATTATTATTATCATCATCATCATCATCATCATCATCATCATCATCATCATCATCATCATCATCATCATCATCATCATCATCATCATCATCATC
>NC_068983.1:100406670-100410295 GCF_001194135.2 Octopus bimaculoides
TTATTATTATTATTATTATTATTATTATTATTATTATTATTATTATTATTATTATTATTATTATTATTATTAAGGCGGTGAGCTGGCGGAATCATTAGCGAGCGGGGCAAAATGTTTCACGGTATTTTGTCAGTCTTCTTGTTCTGAACTCAAATTCCGCCGAGGTCGATTTTGCCTTTCATCCTTTCGAGGTCGATAAATTAAGTACCAGTGAAACACTGAGGTCGATGTAATCGACTAGTCCTCTCCCACCAAATTTCAAGCTTTGTGCCTTTAGTAGAAAGGATTATTACTATTGTTATTGTTGTTTAAGGCGGCAGGTTGGCAGAATCGTTAGCTCCCGGGCAAAATGTTTAGCGGCATTACGTCAGTCTTTACATACTGAATTCAAATTCCTCTGAGGTCGATTTTGCCTTTCATCCTTCGGAGTCGATAAAATAAGTACAAATTCAGCACTGGGGTCGATTTAATCGACTTAACCCCTTCTCTGAAATTGCTGGCTTTGTGCCAAAATTTGAAATCATTATTATCATTGTCGTTGTTTACGTTATTGTTGTTTTGTTTCATATGAGCTGTCCCAAGTCTTACCCAGAGACCTCAATTAACATCGAGTCGGACGTTTTACTATAGGTGTTAGTTATGATTAGCAACGATACGGGAAGGAGACAAGAATCTGAGAACTAAGATTCTGTTAAATTTATAATATTTCAGCTTTGAATGATGTTTTAAGAGAATCAAGATGCGGGCAGTACCCATGAGAACAATCTTTTATAGTTCTGATACCTTGAGATTTCTGGTAGTTGGTCATAGTGTTTAAGAGCATCATTTGGTATTGTCCGAAAAACTCCGATGATCACAGGTACAGTAGTTATTCTTAAATGCTACATTTTTGAAACTTCTTTCTGAAGGAGCAAAGATTGTTTGTCAACATAAGTGCTCCGAAGTGCTGTTGCTGAATGTCTCTTGTTGTGAGATTTACAAATAGTAATTTTCTAATTCTTTCTGAAGGTTTTACTTAATTTCTCAAATATTTTTCAGAAACAGTTTTGTAGTTTGCTGAGATTAGCCTATCTATTGTCAACGTGATCCTCCCCACCTCACAAAATCTGGTCTATTGGCTTGTATAGCACAATCATTATGGATTCTAAAGTTCCAAAGAACGGTGATATCATTATTTTTCCACTACTTTAGCAGGGTTATGTTCCCACCATTTCTTTTTATATGGGAGTTCAGATTCACAGCATATGATTCAATGCAAATACTGTCCAAGCCTATCATGACGATTAATATATCCATTTGAGGCAAACATAGAGCATCCAGAGATGCTCTGTTAATTGCTTTCCTGGCTACATCACAAAAGCGGCAGGAAGGATCAGCACCATTTTTAAGAATGCTAGCTTGATAGTTCCTGGTGGTCAGACACTGATCCTGAGCTGCTCTAACGAAGCCCTCCGTTTCCGATTTTAGTCTAGATGCAGCCAACCGTTGTTGGGACATATTTGAATTAACATAAATGTCACTGCAATTCCTTACTTTTCCATGTATTTTGCAGAAACTGAGATTCCATTTTATTTGGCTTGTGCTTCTATCTGTCTTGCTATAACGGTGGGTTCATGTTTCATTTAGTTGCGTCTCAGTTTAGCTGATCTTTAATTCCTGTACATACGTTCTTTGCTTCTAATACTGAGTACATTTTTTTTTAACTTACATATTTGCAGACAAGTTTAAGCATCCAGTCATTGGTGTTCTTTACCTAGGCGTCTATCCTCATGGTTGCAGTCTTTAGAGACAGTTGCAGCTGTATCAGCCCACGCCATCAATCCTTTCGTGGGATGTATAGTCTATCTACATTTACCATCGGATGATGCATGTGATGCATTGTGAGGAGCTTGCGTATTTTTGTATCAATTTTACTGATTTCGCTGATGGACCATGATTTGTTGTTAAAGCTGTAAGTCACAACAGGTATAGCCAAGGCATTGATTGCAACATTCCTCTTTTTCGTATTAAGTTTGCTCTTTATGATAGCTCTAACTCTACGACAACATTTTTTTCCGGATTTTTCGCGCATTTGGAGTGCTGGACACCACTCCTTTCACATACACCTAAATATTTGTAATTTGTTTCAGGGCCTGATTACTTGATGCTAGTCTATCTGTTGTTCGTTTTCAGGAGTTTTCTCTTGAAGAATGTGGTTTTAGCATATTTATCAAGGTCGAACTCCATTGTTTTACTACAGTTAAAAGGCATTCCAGTGGTTGATCAGCTTTCGTGTAAAACTTTAGATCATCCATGAAACAGAGGTAATTGATTTGTCTGTCGTATACTCTGTGCCCATGTTTTATATCATCCAACAACTTACTTAGGCAAATGAGAGCCACGTAAAAGGGTACTGGTGATAGAGAATCGCCTTGAAAACTGCTGAAGTTTATCCCGATGCCACCTGCGTTTATAGTACCTGTCTCTGAATTCAGTAGAATTGTTAAGATACAAAAAAAAAATGTTTTCCATTGCTTCATAGTATTCGATAAAGTGATTTTATATAATTCCAAGCATTTTTCAGTCCATCTATGGGAAAGCCTGCCAAACGCTTTTTTATAATTAATTTATGCAATAGTAAGAGTTTTGCGGCGTTTGTAGCTGTCCTCAAGGACCATTTTATTGATTAAAAGTTTGCTTTTATAACCATACGAGCCACGTTTACAAGCTCGTTGGGAAATATCTTGTCGGGAAAGTATATGTATATTTAGTAATGATAGACGTTAGTAGTTTATACATTGTTTTAAGACATGTAATTTGTTGGTAGTTATGGGGGCTACTAGTTTTATCATTTTGGGGAGGCAAGTGACTCTATTTACCAGCCAGGGAGGTTTTTTTTTCCTGAGATCATGCATAATGCTATTGTAGAGACAAGGTGAGGGTCCCATGAGATTCGGTGAAAGCATTCAACACGAAGTTAAGGACTTAATCTTTTCCCAGGTGATTTCCATGCTGAATTTCTCTCAATGCAGACCTGAAGTCTTCAACAGAGATGTCTTTCCATATTTGTTCTTTAGTATATTCAAAGTCTGTGACTTATTGATGAATCCAAGGAGCATCACAGTTGTATTTTTTAGGGTGCAAACAGATCGATGGTCCAGAAATTTTGTACTTCTACATCAATATGTGTGATCTCGATAGTTGTGTTAGCTTTTGCTAATTTCCTATAAGAACTTTTTTAAAATGTTCCGGAACATATTGTTATCCTTGAAAATGTTTTGATATTTTTTCAATCCTCTTAATCTGTGTTGATTCGGTGTGGATAATTTACTCGATTTATTTTCAATTGCTTCGACGATTTCGCTTACTCTTTTTATGTCATATTTTCTTTTCAGATTCTTAGCTTTTGGTAGCTTAGCCCTTTTTTTGCTTTTCATTTCTTGAGTATTTCAATATCAGATGCTTGTTATAATCTCTCCAGATGGTAGGCCTAATCAGAAAAACGCAAACATACACGCATATACAATCATATAAAACGTATATATATATATTTACATACACACGAGCACACACAAATACATACTCACACACATAGCCCCCCTACAGACATATATATATATATATATATATATATATATATATATAT
>NC_068983.1:100410493-100412312 GCF_001194135.2 Octopus bimaculoides
GATCGCATACCCTAAAATTTCAGGTCCAATATGGATTGCACAGCGCCTCACAAGCCCTATCTGCCTTATAGACGTGATCTAGAGAAATCCATGGCAAGATATCCAATGTCAATATGGGTCACAGGCTCAAGAATGTGAGAGCATCATGATCTTAAGCTCAAGCAAAATATCCCCAGAATGCGCCATTCTATGCATATGCGGATTATATTAGAATGACCTTCTCCTAGAGACATGCTTTAACACACACACACACACACACACACACACACACACACACACAAACACATGAAAACAACTTAATTCTTCAAATCACTACAAATGCTGGACTAGCAATCATTAATGATCTCTCTTAACGAACGACCTCACGTGTATAATCTTATTAGGTCTTCACTCCAAAGATTATTCTTCATTTTCCAGACAGACTTCAGCTCTGAACAATTTGAAATCCTTGACAAAAGTCAAACAAGCCCCACACTGAAATGCAACTTACATATATGGGACTCCACAGGGGCTACCTACAAAAAAAAAAAAGAATATTAAAAAATAAAAGAGAAAAAATAATAGCTTGTATTTCAAATCTATCATTCGCCTGATTGGCAAAAACTTATTCAGCAACATGCTACAACGACTCACTCACAAATGTACTGATTTTCCTCTCTACTTCTTCTACGGTTACTATAACGAGTTTCGCTCACCTGAACTAGTAAGTTCTTATAATTTAGCTCTGCTAATGCACCCATCGCTTTATTCTATTCATCTTTAGTGTGCCAAACCAAAATCCTTCATTAATAACTTCTGAATTCTACTGAAGTTCAAATTAAATGTCAACTGCATCGAACTTACCCGTCTTGGAAATGCTACGGGAGCTTTGAATATATATATATATAATCAGCATTCTAGGATGGACACACACACACACACACATATATGAGAAACCTATTACTGCATGTATGTATGAAAAAAAAATCTAGTTTCTTCTTTAGCTGAAAATATTGTACATAGAAAAATGTTGAAAACATATAATGATATGAACAAGTAAGCTGCGATTGCGTATTTTACAGAAAAATTTTAAAAAGAAGGAAAAGGCGATATGCTGCTGCTCTAAATATTGGTTTCAAATTTTGGCACAAGGCTAGCAATTCGGGGGACGGGGAAAATTGATTAAATCAACCCCGGTGCTCAACAAGTACCTAATTTATTGGCCCCGAAAGGATGGAAAACAAAGTCGACCTCGGCGGAATTTGAACTCTGAACGTAAAGATGAACGAAATGTCGCTATATATGTTCTTTTCTATATCTAATTGCTTGAATTTATCCAGTGAGGAATCCTCCTAACGAAGATACAAAGCTCCACCATTGGAACGTAGATAACAAAAACAACGTGATAAGTTGAACTTGACAATGGTTTCGCATATTTTTACTGTTCCACTTACAGATTGTGTTTGTTAGCCGGCTGATTTCTTTAACTGATAACCTGGGGTTTATAAGTGCTGAAGCTTTGAAAGCTGTTATCTGTAGTTACCTTTTTCTCTTTAATTATCGAAGAGATATTCTCACCTATGGGAAGGTGACTTCTATGACGGTATATATACTTTTTCTTGTCTGTCCCAAACAACTGTATCCAGCATGTTATAGTTTACTTTCATGTAACATGGAAGTCAATGAAAAAGAGGTTTCTCGTTATGGAATACTTCGTTGCGGCAAGATCTCTGAGGCTATAACATTACTATAACATGGGAGCTGCCTCTATTTATTTTTATTAAAGAAAACATTATTAAAGAGCCGCGTGCGCGCATACACACACACACACACACACACA
>NC_068983.1:100412923-100413768 GCF_001194135.2 Octopus bimaculoides
ATATATATATATATATATATATATATATATAACACTTGATTGAATTTCAGGTTGTAAAAGTTGCGCGCGCGTGTGGAAAGAGAGATAGAGAGAGTGAGGTGTTGGATGAGAAGAAAGGAAAATGAAGAAATGAAGAAGGGGGAGTAGGATTAAAAAAAGGAACAGTGATATTATCTGGGTAACTTTCGGAAGAGATATGACAGCAACAAGAACAGCAGCACTTTTAATGTTGACGGATTGATATTGCTGTTGATGTTGGTGATGGCTGAGCTCGTATTGGTTAAAGATGTTATAATTTAGAGCACCGCAGTAGAGAGAGGTGAGGTGAAATTAGAAGGAGGGAAGGCGAGTGAGAAATATTGAAATAGAAAAACACGAGAGCCAGAAAAGTGTAAGAGTAACTAACGTTTGCAATTATGGTAATGTTAGGGTAGAAAAAAGTCACTTATAATAATAGTAGTAGTAGGATACTGTAAGCGAGCTAACTTTACGTTGGAACTACTGAATTTGGCAGTGCTCAACAAAGCTATCATAATCAGCAGGTGATTCTGAAAAACTATATTGTTTTAGCAGTATTATAATTGGCTGAAACCATCGCATTACCATGTTTGGGATATAACTTCAATAGACCATGTAAAACTAGTAGAGAATTGGATCCGGTAAAATATTAATTATTATCTTAAATATAAATAAAAGCATAAAATGAAAAGGAAAAAAAAAGAGGAAGAACCATATGCCTTCTCTCGTTTTGCTTTATGAGAGTGAAAGTGAGTGAGTGAGTGAGTGAGTGGAAGAGAGAGAGAGAGAGAGAGAGAGAGAGAGAGAGAGAGAGAGAGAGAGAGAGA
>NC_068983.1:100415335-100415564 GCF_001194135.2 Octopus bimaculoides
TATATATATATACATATATATACATATATATACAGATATATATATATACAGATATATATATACACATATATACATATAGACATATATATATATATAAACATATATATACATAAATATACATATATATACATACACATATATATATACATACATATATATACATATATATACATATATATACATATATACAAATACATATACATATATATACACACATATATATTCATAC
>NC_068983.1:100415930-100417638 GCF_001194135.2 Octopus bimaculoides
AGAGAGAGAGAGAGAGAGAGAGAGAGAGAGAGAGAGAGAGAGAGAGAGAGAGAGAATGTAATATTTTCAGATCTGAAAAACAGAAACTTTTACATATGAAATCTTTCAAAAGACGACCCTAAAGTAATTACGTGAAACGTAAGAAAACTTGTGAAGTGGGCAACGCAGCATCGGAAGTTTCTACTCTACACATTACTATATAAAGGCAATATCATTCCTATCTTCGCCAGCTGTCTGCTTAAAATTACTGGTACCTATTTTACTGGTCTCAAACGCACCTAATATTTAATTATAGGAACACGAGACGATAAAGTAGGGTTGTTAGTATTTTATGCGATGCAGTTATTGCTATGACAGATTGGCAGATTATACCACAGTAAAAACGTATTTAATCAGAGGACATGATAAACATTGGCTTCAAATTCTGGCACAAAGCCAGCACTTTCGGGGGAGAGGGTAAATCGATTACATCGATCACATTACTCAACTCCTTCCTAATTTATCGACTCCGTAATGATGAAAGGCAAAGTCGACCTCGGCTGAATTTGTATTCAGAACGTAAAGACGAGTGAAATGCCGTAAAGCATTTTGGCTTTTGACCCTACGTTTCTGCCAGCTGGCCGACTAATATGACATGATAAATATTGAAAGAATTATCTATCCTTATTGTCCAATATTATTTGTTTTGTCAGTAAACAAATTGAAAATATTTTACCGTTCCTCTCGAACATTTGAAAGGCCACTGCTGCAAAACATGTAAAACGTTTTGCATGTCAAACATGTAACCATGCGCAGGGGAAAAGATTTCAGAAGACCGACGTTCTGAGAAAGAAGGATTTGGTATAGGGGTCAGTGGTGGAAGGTGAACACAATATAGGAGACGAGAAGAGGACAGATAAGTGATTCGGGAGTGTCTGAGTGGCAGTGGCACAAAATCGTTCAGCTTTGAAGAACAAGAGCCACTTAAGTAGCGATAGAAAAATGCAGACGAGATGGTATGTATGTTGGTCAAAGGTTAGAGTAGCGGTTCACAGCCGGAGTCCATATGTCCCTTCGAGATCTATATGAGATTTTATTGCTCAAATTTATGCGCTACATTCTGGTTATATTTTTACATTACGTTTTTTGAATTTACAACACCTGAGGAGTTTCTTTATTCTGAGCGGAACTTATCTTGATCTATTTATTGTAAATTGCACAGATCTTTCCCACTATTATGTGGCCACGAAACGCACTTAGTCTATTATTCACTTTCTTTTTTATAAATTCACTAAACTGAATTAAATTTTTAATCTGATATTTTATAGATTTTATGGATTATAAACTTTTCTTTTGGATTTTATAGATTTTTGAATCAGTATTTTGAAGAGTACGTTTTTCTTGATGGTGTCTGATCTCCTTCATTGTTTGGATTGCATCTTGGTGGTTCTTCTCTAAATTATTAATATATTTTTCATTATAAAATTCAATTTGGTATTATTAAATTGAATATCCTTGTAAGTTTGGATTTTGACATTTCCTAATATTATAATATATATATACATACATACAGCAAATGAAAGACAGAAGATGGAATATACGAAAATTTTATGTTAATAACAACAATTGTTTCGATACATCTAGTATCGATTCCTCTTGGGTGGGACACTCAACAACTGGTTCAGGAGTATCCGGTGGTGCAGATGTATCTCTTCGGGTGATAGATAAA
>NC_068983.1:100417852-100420735 GCF_001194135.2 Octopus bimaculoides
ATATATATATATATATATATATATATACACATATACATATATCTATGTGTGTCTGTGTTTGTCCCCCACCAGCGCTTGAGAACTGATGTTGGTGTGTTTAGATCATTGTAACTTAGTGGTTCTGCAAAAGAATAGAATAATTACTTGGCTTAAAAAAGTCCTGGGGTCGATTTATTCGACCAAAACCCTTCGGGGCGGTACCCCAGCATGTCCGCAGTCAAATGATTGAAACAAGGGGGAAAAAAAGATAAAAAACGATACGTAATCATAAAAATTTAGAAGTTTTTAGACATCGAATGGATATGAGGTCACCTCACCTCCTGAGCAAAATAGGAATCCATAGGTAAAAAGGAATCCATAGCTAAAAGGAATCCATAGGTAAAAAGGAATCCATAGGTAAAAGGAATCCATAGGTAAAAAAAAAAGAATGGATGAGAACCCCTGGCTTAGAGTGTGCTGGTGACAGCAGTGAAGCGAACGAGGTGGGGGAGGGAGTACTCCGCACCGGGTGACACTTTTATGGACTCAGCACTTTTGAGTCTGTTGTATAAGCCCCAGGTGGCACACGTTCCTGCTATTCCACTGGTTGGGGAGCGACATAATGTCGATCAGTCGAGTGACCTCTCTTTGGATGCTGCCTAAGATGCTTGTATGTGTAGCATCAATACCGTCCTAGATGTGGATATCAGTATTGACTACTTCCTAACCTAACAGTCTTGCTCATGAAAACTATTTTTTCACCGACCGTTGTTCGTGAAAAACATATACTAACTTTAATATAGTAACTTAATTTTAATGATAAATTACATAAATTGCAATTTGCAAATTGCTCTTGTTTTATTATTTTAAAGGTTATTTTCTTTGATATTACACTTTTAAAAGTATTATCTTCCTAACCACACAACTAACACTACATTATATACAGTTTTTTTATTTTATTTTTCAGAATCAGTCCTACATAACAACTTCTCCATAGCAAGCATTTCTCTCATTCCAAGAAATCCATAAATCCTCGATCTTTGTATTTAATTGCTCCAGTAATAACGTTTAAAACTATATTTAAAAAAATCATATGAAAATATTTCCCTTACATTTAACAATTTACAACATACACCTCTTTAAAACAATGTTTTTACCAACCTTAAAAGAATTTCTTAATGGACTCGTCAGAGTTAAAATATCAGCTGCTCATTAGAGTTCTATGCTTGGTGTAATTACATTAGAAATATTAGGACTATTGAAGAATATCTACGAATTTTAGTTATTTTGACATGATATTTTTTTACTTATTTCTGGAGGGGTAAAATGTGGCCCAAGAATATCCTGAATTGAAAGAATTTATATGGCTGATGGAGTTGTTCTTGTTTAACTACGAGCCAGCCCTGATTGACTAGACGTGTGATTAAAGGCATTCTTATGATCCAGTGATAAGATTTGTTAGAGAGACGACCTTACAACGCAAAGGTAAGGCTAAATTAGATTACAAGAGTCGAAATAAAAATGTAACTCTTTATTTCAAAAGTAGACCTAATTTGTTTTGAATTAAGTTTAGAATTGCCATGTTAAAAGAATTTAAATATCGATAAGATTACAAACACGAAAGAGGGATACACACTAGAAGAGTTAACAGCGGTTAAAAGTTTGGATTAACAAATAAAAAGCAAATGTCACAACTAGAATTGTAGATGCTTTTGTTGTTTGTTTTCCATTCATATATTCATATTATTATTTTTATACTTAAGGTGGCGAGATGGCTGAACCGTGAGCACGCCAGGCAAAATAAAAAATAAAAAATGCTTAGCAGCATTTCGTCTGCCTTCATTTCTGAGTTCAAATTCCACCGACCTGACTTTGCCTTTCATCCTTCTGGGGACGATAACATAAGTACCTGTCAAGTAGTAGGGTCAATGAAATCGACTTTCCCCTCCCCTTAAAAAACTGCTGGCACTGTGCCAAAATTCGAAACCATTATAATACTTATATTTACTCTAACTTCTCGTAACCAGAAAAGGTGCACTTCAGTACAATTGCAAAATGATATATTTGAGTATGTATTTTAGTCATATCACAACTTCACTTGAAATATATGCATTGTTTATTTGACACTTGAATTCGACTAACTCTATTTAAGCACTTTTGCTCACAATAGAGCAAACTTATCAGCAAAAGATCACTGACAATTTTTTGCATAAGTGATTGAGTTTCTACTTCGTTGCGGGAGAATGAGGTCAAGCCTACTTTTCTGTTATTGTTCTTATCTAATTTTTACCTAACCAGAGACATAGATTAAAGCTAAATTCATCTGCTCTTATTGTTTCATTGTTTTATGCAGTATTTCAAGTGTGAAAAGGGATTATTATACAAAGGTTCTATATTCCAGAGAAGAAAAATAAGATTTGAAACGTTTGTTCTTTGCCAAAATAAAATGAGACGTATTTCCCGATTCATCAATATTCATTTATATATTCTGGAATTAGCGAGATTTTTATTATAGTTATGTTTAAATTGGTTAAATGAATCTCTATCGGTTTCGATATGGAGTATTCAGCTGAATTAGTTCTCAGTGGCTGATTATGCTACTTAGCGTAATCGTCAAACGGAATCAACGTGACACAGTTTCTGACAATTGGACTTTCAGTTACATGGACAATCCACCCGACAGGTTTCAGAACAGTTCCTTCTCAAAAGGGTTGGGTCAACTTGGCTATTAGTAAAAAACGCTCAACGAACTTCTTACCCACTCGGCCACATTCATGCGCGTGCACATACTTAGGTGTGTGTGTATGTGTGTGTGTATGTGTGTGTGTGTGTGTGTGTGTGTGTGTGTGTGTGTGTGTGGTTGGTGTGTGTATATATAGATATATATATATTCATAGTATTTTA
>NC_068983.1:100426010-100426627 GCF_001194135.2 Octopus bimaculoides
TATATATATATATATGTATATATATATATGTATATATATATATGTATATATATATATGTATATATATATATGTATATATATAATAATATAAATAATATATAAACATATGCATATATCCATACATATATGTACATATCTACATGTATACGTATGTATGCATACACATATGGGTACAGGACATAAAAAAAAGAACGTTAAACACAATGAGAAACGAAAATATAAAAACAAAAACATAGAAAATGAACTTTTTTTCGAACAATGAAAACAACAGAGAAACGAGACATGCAACTTAAAGAGTATACCCATTCGTCAGTTGTCCCTGTTTCATCTACTCCACGTTTCGAAGGCAAGGGCAATACGCCACTTCGTTGAAACAATCCTTCCCTTCTCTGGGACATACTTAATGCATATGGCTCGCATTATTGACATGAATTTATTGAGTTTCATATGTATATCTTGCATAGAGAGGCTTTTAGGCCAGTCCTGCAGGAGTATGTGCTTTCCAAATTCCTTTCAGTCAGCCTTATAGAAATTTAGGCTGGATAGGGTTTGAGCGCCATCTGTGCGTAGTTTATCCTTATATATATATATATATATATATATATATATATATATAT
>NC_068983.1:100428264-100430523 GCF_001194135.2 Octopus bimaculoides
TATATATATATATATATATATGTATATATATATGTATATATATATGTATATATATGTATATATATATGTATGTATATGTATATATATATATATATATGTATATGTATATATACGTATGTATGTATGTATATATATATATATATATATATATACACATACCTCTGGATACATACATATATGTATGTGTGATTGACCTTGACATTTTGATATCGGTCGTCGTTAGTCACATCCAGGTTCTGTTCTTTTGTCAGTTTAGAACTAAGTTCGTATGCATTATTATCATCATTCCAACACTTTTTTCTGTTTCATTATTTTTTCACCTTTCTCTTATCTCTTTCACATGTCACAATGGTTAACTTTCATTTTATGCATAATCCGTTCCTTGTTTATACAATGTGAGGTATTCGAGAATATTCTTCTTTCTCTAGAAATATGGTTCTTGCTACGAAGATCAAATTTTATTTTATGGTGTGGATTAAAAAACGTGGGTTTGAGAGTAAGTGTTGTGTGTGTACTTGGGTGTGTGCATGCATAACAGACCATATATCTACGAGTTGATCATTCTTTGACCATTCAGAGATTGCAGATTTTGATTTGCAACATAAAAGGAATTTAGTTCATTATTTTGTCCCTGGTTAAGCATCTTTTGTGTGTTCTTAAGTGAATAACCTCTTCTGTGTTTTCTAACATTAACACAAGGCCACGCTTATGGCGTAGAGGTATCAGTCGAGTAAATTTACCTATGTCAATAACCTTATTATATTACTCATATGAACTCAGTTCAAATATAGTAATTATCATAAGTGTGTCTAGAAATAATATTGTCTAATCCAATGTATTTTGGTCCTAAAAATAATTTTCATGCGCATTTACTGCCGTTGCTTTACAAACATTACCATTACCATGAACTCATAATTTATGACAGATTGCTATAAAAGAATTATAAACACGACTGAAAGAATTGGTTTAAATTTTTCATCGAAATAAAAAGGCAGTAACATATTTTTCTATTAACCTGTTCCTCTACAGTATACTGAGTATTGGTTTGATTACTCCTTGCAAATAAAGATATCGCTAATGACTATCTTCTATAGCTTTCAACGACGTTAGCAACGTCGGCAAAAAGCGTAAAGAATTCAAGAGGAATTATTTCTACCTTGCAATTTAATGTAGAATTACGTTAACAGTGATTCAGCAGGAAAGTTGTCTGACATTTTATTATGCAGCTTCAAAACAGGAAGCCAAATGTTTTCTGACTGATGAAAACACGAAAGAAAGAAAAAAAGAAAGAAAGAAAGAAAGACTAGAATAAGTATATAGTGAAGGAACTAATTCTTTATGTATTTGTTTATATATTTATATCCAACAACAAAATGTACATTACAGCGAACTAACGGCAACAAAATCCACCACCATTATAACAACAACAGCAACAACAACAATCCTTAAAGTAAACTCAACTACGCCTTTTTATACCGATTGCTATTGACACATGACCCAAACATGTACACTACCATCATCGTTATCGTCATAACAACAGTATAAGCTTCACCACAACCAAGTGCCATCACCATTACCGCTGATACCACCACTACCACCTACGTTATCATCATCGTCATCATCATTATCATCATCAGCGTCATCATGGCCTTATCACCACAGCTACTACTCTCCTTCTCATCGAAGATTAATTGGTAACTGTGAATATTTTGCTCTACTAAAGAATGCCACCGAAAATTACAAACGACGATGATATGCTGACAACCGAAAGAGCGGGTTATAACGTTTCAGTGACGAAAGAAATCGTGAGTTTGCGCGTCTATAGATAGGTGTATGACTAAATGCGCGCGCGGTAGGCTTTTTGCATTTGTGTATTCACGGTTATTTGGAGTTGTAGCTTGGTTTATTTGCACTAGATTGAAATGCTCAGATACTATTTCGAGGTATTCAAAGTAAAATAAATACACGATGGAAAATGAAAACTCGGAATAATCTTCTATAAATAAAGATCCTTGCATCAGCCTACATCTTTTCTGGTTCAAGTAATGCAGTCATTCCAACACACACACACACACACACATGACGGGTTTCTTACTGTTTCCGTCAACCGAGTCCTCTCATATGGCCTTTGGCCCGTGGCCATATTAGAAGACGCTTGTCTAAGGTTCAGTGGGACAGAATCCGGAACCATGTGGTTGGGAAGCCAGCTTCTTAACACACACCCATACTTGCGTGTGTTTGTGTATATTATATATATAT
>NC_068983.1:100437053-100439627 GCF_001194135.2 Octopus bimaculoides
CGTTGCGAGGAAATTTTTACAATAGAATGTCTTATATGAATTTTTGTTTATTCCGCCTCTTGATTAGGACAGATTTGTGCAATTTTCCGTAAAAAAACTTTGTTGGGAATTTCTTTTTCCTTTTTAAACTATTTACATGTCTGTTGGACCGTTTCACATGATCTTATTCATTAAAACTTAACAAAACTTGGGAAGTTCTTACAACTTTGGTCGTCGTAATGCTTTGCTTTCGTTTGTTTAATAAAAATTCCTCCTCGTAATGATTTTGCTTTCATTTTGTGATAGACAGCTATCATGCAGAAAATGCCAGCTTCCAAATTCTGTTTTCTGATTAGGTAAAAATGATTAAACTTCAAACTTCAGTAACATTTTTCTGCTATTTTTCTGGAATAATTAAATAGCAAAATCGGATTTTACGTGGAAAATTATTTCAATATACCGAATTTGAAACTTTTGATGTAATTTTGAAATCTCACAATATGTGACAGAAAAAGAGAAGACCCTACAAAAGTAGAGAGACAGACGGTTATAGGACATCGCGCGCGCGCGCGCACACACATTTACAAACGTACACACAAGTAATCACGAGTTTAAAACGGTGTATAGTAGACATATGTATGTATGTATGTGTGTGTGTCTGTTTGTCTTTCTGTGTGCGAGTGTTTCTTTCCTATGGACAGTAGAAAAGCTACCTTCTCCCTCTCTCCTTAAAGTTACATATTCCTCACCTTTTTCCCCTTCCTCGGCATTTTAAAAGTTACTTATGTGCATGTGTGTGTGTGTGTGTGTGTGTGTGTGTGTGTATGCATATATCTATGTATTTATGGAAGTATGTATGCAGCGTGGCGTGTATATGACAGCTGTATTAACGTTATTATCCCATTGCCGCTTAGACAACGCTGTTCTCCCTTTACCCGATATCAGTCACCCTCACTCTGTCAGCATATTTCTATATTTCCTTCATATTAATACTCTTTGCACCCTTCTCATTTTATCATATAATTCGCCCAAGCCCCCTAGGGGGCACATTATAGATTTTTATTGAAATCTAATTAGTCTATTATTGAACTGGGTGTTAGTTTAATATGTTTGCAAAGTTTATTGAAGATTGGTTCGCTGGTTTAGGCAGTAAAATGGTAACAGACAGAAAGACAGAAATTGCCATTTATATATAAGATATATGTGTATATACGCGCGCGCGCCTGAACTTATAAATTGTGTATGCGCGCACAACATGATACTAGAGTGATATATAGCAATTGACTAAGTTCCAAATTTTTCAAAGATCTTATGTAACTACTCGATTTCTTATGGAAGTTCATAAAATATGACATGCTTTTTCTGGGCATTGACGAATCAAAATTCACCATACACTGATATTTCTATCTGTAACATCTTTAGTTAGGATCGGGTTCTGGATGATGGAGTGTAATATTTGTTTTTGAAAAGCTTCTCTCCTTTTGCGAAAGGACATATCAAACAAAGACTGGCTCTTTGCAAGTAACGTTACACACCTTGTCTGCTGCATTTAAAAACAACCAAAATATGAAAAGTTGTGACGAGCACTTCGGTGTAAGAGGCTCCTACAAAGCTAAGACAGCGATATACTTCCAATTGAAGGCTGATGGTATTCCACTTCATTAAAACATTCCCGCTCACTCAACTTTCCACCTCTTGCCATTTTTGACCTGTCTAACACCCTCGGCCTAGCAGTAACTATTATTACCAGTGCTTTCTTCCCCAGAACATCGCTCTTTGGAATCTTCTCTCAGCTCATGCTTTTCAAGAAGGTATTCTCCTGCAACAGTGTCAACGGAACATTAATGGCGTCAAACTCACCGATCCCGGAGGGCCTGTCTCTAGAGGTCATGACCAATACTCCTTCCTCAAGACTTCAGAAGTTATAATTTTTGTGGGGAGGGGGACAATCGATTACACTGATCCCAGTAGGCAACTGGTACTTAATTTATCGACCTGGAAAGGATGAAAGGTAAAGTCGACCTCAGCGGAATGTGAACTCAGAACGTAGCGACGGGTGAAATACCGCTAAGCATTTAGTCTAGGGTGCTAACGATTCTGCCAGCTCGCCGCCTAAGTTATAATAAAAATAATTCTTTCTATTATAGGTACAAGACCTGAAATTTGGGGCAGGGGGCAGTCGATTACAGTGATCCCAGTACTCAACTGGTATTTATTTTATCGATTCCAGGATAGGCAAAGTAGACCGAGACGGCTTTTGAACTCAGAACGAAAAGGCGAACGAAATGCCACGAAGCATTTTGTCCGGCGTGCTAACGATTCTGCCAACTCGCCGCCTTAACATCAACAACAACAACAACAACAACAACAACAACAACAACAACAACAGCAGCAGCAGCAGCAGCAGCAGGTGTCTGAATACAACATTTTGCAAAATCTCATTTATCAAAAAAACAATTTGTGAAATAAAAGTCGTTAGATGCTCGTTCATTGGTTTGTCTGAAAGTGAAATAGTGCATTCTCGGATATTTTTAGATCCAAGAATTCCACCACACTACTTAGTTCCAGATCCGAAATTTTCAGTATATGAAAATG
>NC_068983.1:100440073-100448299 GCF_001194135.2 Octopus bimaculoides
GTGTGTGTGTGTGTGTGTGTGTGTGTGTGTGTGCGCGCGCGTACTTGCATGTATTTATGTATATGAAAGTATAAAACATAAGGGACATCAATCTTAAGATCTGTTGCCGTCTTCGAAAATAACGACAATGATTTTCCTTCATCAGGTTTGGTCTCAGTCTTCTTTTACAATTTAATTCTTAAGATGTTTTATAAAAAAACACAAAACGGTCACAACTATTTCACTAAACTTGTACTTCATTTATCGACCCCGGGAGGATGACAAGTAGAATTTTCCCCCGAGAGAGAAAGGACGGTGATCCCATAATTCTACCAGTCCATCAGTTCTTCGTAGTCGTGCTGCTTTCGCGGATTCCCATAACTCCCTGTCACCATCCAATTCCATTAGTATGAGTTTGAATAGATTGCTTGAGACATCGTGAATATTTCATTAGCTGATTACACAACCAGGAATGCCACCCCCATGGATGTATTGCAGTTACTCTCTTGATAGAGCTTGGTGATCCTAACCGTTGATCTTCTAGGATTCTTTTGCTCAGCATCAATGTAAGAATATTGTTAGCTCAGTTGAACTCTTCTGCTACCTCTTCACAATCCGCCATGCTGCAATCCCGTGACTTCACCGTATCCCTGGAAGAGTGGCTGTAGAGGTGCTATGCTTTGTCAAATGGCTTGATTGCCATCCCATGAAGTATTTTCAAAGTACCCGAATACCCAAAGTCCCTCCGTAATTCTTATATGAATTTAGAAAAATTGTTAGAAATTCAAATCCGGCAACTGTATTCACATTTGGGTCAATTATTCTATTTTACATTTAGCCAGTTTAAATAGCCATTAATGCCACCATCTGTCGAATTAAACAAAGTCTGTAAGATGTTCATTTGAGTCTCTCTTCAAATGCTGCGCATCTTCTACATACGCTAATATATGTAGGAAATCATGAAATTGTGAAGATATATGTACACATTGTATGCGTGTTTACATGCGGCTGTATATGATATGTATTTTTCTATACGGAATATATCAGCCGTAATATCTTGAGACAACAAACTGGCAAAATCGTTAGCACGCCGGGTAAAATGATTAGCGGTATTTCGTCCGTCCTTACGTTCTGAGTTAAAATTCCACTGAGTTCGACTTTACCTTTCATCCTTTCGGGTCGATAAAATAAGTATCAGTTGAGCACTGGGGTCGATGTAATCCACTTACCTCTTCCCCAAAACTGCTGGTCTTGTGCCAAAATTTGGAACTAGTATCTTCTATTTCTCAAATTTGAGGATATCTCATTCGCGTACTTACAGTTGATGTTGTTATTGTTTAGATTTGTTCATCTCTAACCGAGCGCGCTTATAACTGAAACCGTAGCCATTCCATTATATTTTCAAGTTTAGTATCTAAACCACATCATTCATCCAATATATATCTTTTTTTCCTTTTCCAAGATGATAAGGTATAGATTGAGGGAGATTTCTAGCAGGCCGATCGACTACATAAATGTTGGTCCCCTAACTGATGTTATGTCATAAAGGAGATAATTATGAACGTTGTGATTGGAAATTTGTATGATCTAAATTAAGCATCTCACCAAGTGAGCCAACATCCTGATTTGTGCTAGCAGATAAGATATTTTGTTTTTTACATATCGTCCCAATTCAAGGATATCTCAGAACATTGCGCCACTGAGTGGTGCCAATCAGATAAACTACTACAATACCTTGGGGTGATTTATGATATTTATAGACACCGCTGAATTTGCTGTCGGAAAGATAGCACCAAAGAGCAAGTACCGTACAAACTTACTTTTGTCTTTGTTTCTTCGCATTCTGAGTTCAAATGCCATCAGAGTTAACTTTGCTATTTCATGCTCCGGAGCATTTATAATATAATGGGATCGATTCGATTGAATCTTACCTTTGAATTTGTGGAATTATGTCAAGGCAAGAAATTGATATCTTCATCATTAAATATTTTTAGAAAAGTTTGTTACTCCCTTGAAGTCTTATCCTTTAAATAATTTCTCTGTAATTCTTTGAACTTCCGCCGATCAATTTTATCGCAATTTCCTAACACTATCTTTCTTTTATTTCAGTTAATTCCAGAAACTTTAATGAAATCTCCAACAGAAATGGTTTCAAATATTGCTGGACAAAATATAACAATACCTATTGATCTTTTTAAAGATTTCGAAAACTTGAAGAATGCAACTAAATTAGACTCAGCCACTTTGATGAGGAAGTTGCTCACTGACTTTCATAAGTAAGTTTAACGATCTCTCTGTTCATACATTCCGCATTGTTTATACGACGTTGTATATAGTTATAGTTGACATTACTTGCTACAAACATAAATTTCCTTGTAAAACATTTTAACACATCATATACTCACGCACACACACATTTTTCAATCGATGCTCATATCGCCATTTAGTCATTTATAAGGTAGAAATAATAAGTTTGTGTAGCGTTAAAGTATATTAACAAACTTAGCAAAATAAACTTCAGACAGGAATCGAAACCGAATCATGAACTTGAGAGTTCTGATAAACACTAGAACGCCGATTAAATGTATTTCAAGACGCAGGCTTTTCTTTCTACTGTCTGAATTTAAATAGGTGTGACTTGTCGATAAAGTGACTACCGGTATTACGCTGAGTATAATTTACGATTCTGTCCATCTCTGATATACTTTGCGTAAATTCAAAATAAATATTTATTACTCCCATTCAAATGAGGCGGAGATGAAGTGATACAGAAGCGACATCTTATTTTACTCTTCACGGCTTCCAAAATTCTGTCATTCTGAGGTCAACAAATTAACTACTAACGAAACAAACAGAAGGATTAATAAAGCTTAAATATGCTAAATCAAAAATCATTATTACTTTGTATTTATGACTGGTGTATTTCAATTTCGCTTTAGAGACATTAACCTATTAACACTAATGAATTCTCTCACCATTAGAGTTGTAGCATCCAATTTACTTAAGGAAAAATGTGGTAGGAATTGTAATTACATTTGTAGATCTATTCAAGCACACACGATCAAACCTAGAATGAATCGATTATGTTACTATCGGGCTAGTTTTCTCAATTCCCAAATGTTTCATAACTGGTCGCCATTTGTTAAGTCAAACAGTAGTATATAGTTTTGAATAATATATAGAGGCTTAGTCAATTCATATAGAGAAGCCCCTACCCAACTCCCATGGTTGTATGTTAAAGCATACAGGAATCTAATTACACATTCATAGTGATGTTTCACTACAATTGTTTTGTTTATGTTAGTCGTTTAAAAGTTCATGTTTCAAATGTTTGCTTTCAAATATTCTGTTAAGTTGAAAGTGTCTTTGTTTATGATCTACAAATAAATTAATAGAGAGTTGATAATTCCTTTTAGGATATTGTACTTTATATTTTTTATACTATTTTCTAATTTTTATTTTTAAAATCTTTCAAACGTTTAATTATTTTTATAAGTTATAATTTCTCTCTTATTTTTATTGCCGTTTTCACTTCAATTACTGGTGTTATTTCAGACTGAAAGAACCAGACAGTTCCAACTTCGTTTTGCCAGAAGAAAATATAGCACAAATATCTACAAGTGACTATTCTGAGAAGGCAATAAAGGCAGCAATCGATGCTAACCGCAAACGCATTAAGAAAGAAGACGTGTCTTCTTGCTATGAGTGTTCCCCAAGTACTACCATAGCAGACTTAAATACCAGTTTAAGTACCGAATCAGATATCCCGATGGTCAATGGTAACAATAGTCCTGAATTGTGTGCCAGAAACAAAGATCTCCCACTAAATCAATTTAATATCAAAAGGAAACCTGTAACAGCGAGATTTAAGGTCGCTAAAGTCGTCTGCAAAGAGGAAGAAAATTCGTCCCTCAATGACAGCTACGGAGTAGATGTGGTACATGGATCGAAATTATTTCAGTCTAAATTAGAACATGAAAATGATAATTCAGTTTGTGAAGACAATGTCTTCTACAATAATACTATAAACACGACAGATACAAGAATCTGCCAACCATCCAATGTAGCAAATCCATATTACTATTCTAGTTGTCAGCCTGTTTCACTGAAAGCAAACCATTTAAGAAATGTTCATACAGTAACAAAGTCAGTCGATCATTCGAAGAATATTTATACACCAAACAATAAAGTAAATTGCCAAGATGACGGAAGCTACCGAGAATCAGACAGTGAAACGCCATTAGACTTAAGTATTGTAAAATTAGAACCACATTCTTCACATACATCTCTAACTTCATCACCTGTACCATCACCAGAAAATGAGCATTTGCACTATCAAAGTAGCAGTAATTGTAGGGACGATATTCATACTGTCAACGTTGAAAATGAGAAAAGTAACCGTACAGAATATTTTGGAATGCAAGCACATAGAGATAATTCTCCATCTCCAGAGCTAGCACCCACTCAACTTGATGTTAACCAAACTGTTATTAAAAGTAATAGTTCATCACCTGAGATAATGAATGTCACACCTGATAAACAGATACGTCCAGATGTAGCGTCTCAGGTATTTAATGTGAAGCAACTGCCAACACAAGTTCCAAATTGTAATGAAACTCAATTAATTTTGCCATCACAGTTGAATTCGCCTTGCCTCAATGAGGCATCGCCACAAATCGCTAGCAACTATTTTTCAATCCCAACGCAAGGACCTAGACCAGTTCCAGTTCCAACAAATGTGGTAACATTACAGAAAAATGATAACTGTATGTATGTTTATCCAATGGGTTTTCCAACTTTGACAACTATTCCGCAAGGGAGTCATCCAATAGGATTACCTATAATGTCTCAAGCCATGTTGCCTGTACCCAAAATCGATCCATCTCAACAAATAGGACCGAACAAACCCTTGGAACAAGACCAATTGAAACTAGTTGCTGAAAGTAATATCTTTCCTGGTGTTTACACTAGCATTTTGAAACTTTCTTCTCACAAAAGATCTCGTTCAAAGCCTGAAAAGTTGATCTCAGCCCCTGTGTCACAAGTAATCCCTACCACTTCGAGTGTACCAATTCAGCCTATAAATACGCAGACTGTTATGTTCTTTCCTACCATGCAGCAAATGCAAACATCATGCTTACCAACAAATTCTGTAAATAATGTTCAATCCACTCCATCTTCAACTGTAACAGTTACTACAATTGCTCAGGGTAATATCTCATCGCCGAGAGAGTGTGTAACAATGACGTCAGCAGGACAGACTAGTACCCAAACAACAGGTTCGAACCAGCAGTCGATTATTATGGTCTATCCTCATACTGGAATTTCAGCATTAGGAAAACCAGTTCGTCGAAGAGGAAGGCCACCGAAACTGCCAATGCTCACACAATTACTGATAGATAAAAAACCGAAATTAAACGTAAACCAAATTAACGAAGAAAAAAAACTTAAGGTTGAAAATCAGAGTGAGTGTTCAATAGTGCCGACACCTTTTCCAGCGATGAGCAGCAATATCAAACCAGAAATAAAAAGATCTCACGAGAAGGATTGCGTTGAAATCATACCTGATTCTCCGGCAAACGTTATTGGAGACAAAGATAACGATAAATTAAAACATTTTGAAACACCTTTGGAACCTAAAAAATCAGAATCATTATATCAAGAAATGATTTTATCTCCTAAGTCTTTAAAAAACATAAAGCCTCGCAAGTCGCATTCTGCCAATGATTTCATGAAGCCGAATGCTAATTTTATATGTACATCATTCAGAATTCGGCCGAGAGCGTTCAGAACACGGCGAAATGGTGGCACTCGAGGCCGGAAGAGCTCGAGATTGTCCCAGCCAGTGCAGTCGGAATCTATCACGTCTCCATTACAACAGCAGATAAACCAGCAGCAGCTGGAGTTTCAGCAACAGCAGTTGCAACAACAGCTACAACAACAATTACAACAACAGCAGCAGCAACAGTTGCAACAGCAACAACAAAAGAAGATGCAAGAACAACAGCAGCAACTTCAACAGCAACTTCAACAACAGCTGCAACAACAGCTACAACAGCAACAACTGCAACAGCAGCAGCAGCAGCAGCAACAGCAGCAACAACAGCAGCAGCAACAGCAGCAGTTACAAAATGTGCAACAGCTGCAGACACTGAAACAACACCAACCACTGCTGAAGCTTTCTCCAACTCAGATGCATGAACATGATGATGAAGACGATGAAGAACAAGATGCAGAAGAGGAAGAAGACGGAAACGAAGTATTAAAAGAGAGGGAAGGAAAGATTCTTGACAGTCCCTCAAAGTCCTTGCACTGTAACGATGTCAACTCAAATTCGTCTGATGACCGACAGACTGAAGATGATTTCTTGGAGTTTTCATCAGGTAAAAATCTTTTCCAAGAGCTTTATCACTGTAAAATATGCAACGACATTGTCTCTTCAGACGAAAAAGTCTCGCATCAAAGGCAACACGTTCCCGTGCGATTCTTCTGTCAGTCATGTGGGATGGAGTACCAATGCTTCTGGGTAAAGAGCCCAGTTACTGAAGACGATAACCCACCGGAACCGATGGAATGTGACCGATGTAATACCCATTTCTCCAGTCAAAAATACGATTTCAGTTGCTGCCTGCAAATACAAAATGGTAATATTCTGTGTGATCTATGTGTCGAACAGTTTCGGACTTTCACACAATTTTATGACCATCGAAATAAATTTCACCCTAACAGTCCCACAACTCCTGCTAACCATTATGTGTGTGATAGTTGCGACAAAGTTCTTTACTCTGCGAAAGCACTCCGTTATCATCGGAAGTTACATTTAGACCGTACAGTACAGTGCACTATTGGTGATTGCCCAAGGTTCTTTCAGAATAACATGGAGTTGTCACGTCATATACGCGAACAGCACGACAAAATGAAAGAGTTCTTTTGCATATATGACGGCTGCAACAAGAAATTTATGAAAAATTTTCATCTACAAGAACATGTACGCGTAAAGCACTTCAACATCCGGGCATTTCGTTGCTCGTGGCCCGGATGTACGAAAGAGTTTGCAGCAGAGCGACATCTCAAAGTGCATCTCTTAATCCACAAGGACGAAAAACCTCTAAAGTGTGACTTTTGTGAGTATAGATGTCGTCAGCGAAATGCCTTAAATTGGCACATGCGCAAACACCCTGAAGCACCTTATAAATATAGAAAATTTTCAATTAATTCATCGGACTGTTGAAATTGATAAAAAGAAATTATTTATTTATACATTTATACTTGTTGTTGTTTTTTCTTTTGGTTTTGTTTTTGAAATTTGCATTTGCTTCCATGAGTACATGCTTGTAGGGCACCGTAAAATTATGATGAGCTCCAGTGAGTCGACTCTACAGTGTAGGTTTGATTTCCAGTTGGAGTATTTGGCTATACGTGGCAATTGTCATCCGTTTTGGGTTGTCTAGAAACGGTTGACTTGAAAACGAAGGGACCCTCCAACGTTCCATGGCATCCGGATGCTAGTAAGAAGTGAAATAATAACCATAAAATGATATTGTAATAATAGAAAGAGAACGAGAACCAATTGATAATTGGTTCTAGCTGAAAACACTCATATATAAAGATATATGTACTGTGCGGACTATAGAAATATACTGAATTAGACATTATGTTTATATCTAAAATATACAAAATAAATAGATTCTGCTAATGCAGTGTGGATCTAATTGCAGAATAATTGGCAACAAAATTAGTAGCTAATTAGGAAAAGATGCTAGTTGTAATAATTAGAAGACTAATCCAGAAACCAATGTGGTAATAGATGAAATGAACAAAGAAAATCAGGCCAAGTAGCGTAAACAAAGATATAAATTAATAGATTGTCACGTGTTTCATTGGAGTCCAATTTTATAGATAGGTCAACTAAATAGAAAAAGGTTGACGGCGAAAAACACCTTTAGGATCAGATTCAGAGGTAACCTAGTGTATAGCATTTTGTTTATATTCTTTTACTTGTTTCAACCATTTGTCTGCGGACATGCTAGAGCACCGCTTCAAGGGTTTTTTAGTCGAAGAAATCGACCCCAGGAATTATTCTTTGTAAACCTAATACTTATCCTACCGGTCATTTTGACTGAACAACTAAGTTACGTGGACGTAAACACACCAACATCGGTTGTCAAGCGATGGTGGGTGAGAAACACAGACCAGAGACACGCGCATAAACGCACACACACGCATACACACACACACACACACACA
>NC_068983.1:100448640-100452509 GCF_001194135.2 Octopus bimaculoides
TATATTTGTCTTTCGAGGTAGGTCAGTGTTGCTCTTTTTACATTTCTATACTACAAGGAGATAAAAAGTCGTGCATATTTTCTAAGAAGCATTCCAGGAAGAGATATTCTGCGTATTAAATTTCTACGTCTTTATCATTTGTTCAGAATTATATCTGACAATTTGAAGGTTTTTCAGTGACAATTATTTGAAAAAGATGTTTACGAAAAAGTAGAATCCTTGAATTGTATCATTGTTTTTTATTTAAGCGGTGAGCAGCACAGTCGTTACCGCGCCAGACAAAATGACTGTTGGCATCTCTTCCAACACTTTACGTTTTGAGTTCAAATATTGCCGATGTCAATTTTGCTCTTCATCCTTTCGGGGTTCGATTAAATAAGTACCAGATGAGCGCTGGAGTCGATGTAATTGGCTATCTCTCACCCCGCCCAGTTCTGGCATTGTGTCAAGATTTGAAACGAATATTATTATTTCTATTTGTTGTTTACAGACATTTATATCTTGGTATATATAGTACGAACTAAAATTTTCAGTTCCACTATTAATCTACATTGCGTATTGAGTACTTTATAACAAGTGGTGCCTATATTTCATATCACAGTTCCTTTCAGCAGAGCACTTTCAAGCAACGTTATTTTAGTGGAATTTTGTAGAAACACCACTGAAATTTGTCTATAGAAACTTTTGTATCATCATTTAAGAAGTTTTTTCTGAAATGTCTCTTTCAAGAGATTGGACATTTTTTAAAAAGGCAAACAAGGCGTGTTATGTGTCCTTTAGTAAGGATATTATACACCAGTCGTGGGCAAGCTGTGGCGCGTGGGACTTTCTGAATGGCTCGCTCAACGATAAATTACTTTGGATATTTTAGTAGTGTGGCCCACTGATAATGAACCGTGTCGCATGCAACCCACTCCTGGAAAAATGGTTGCCCATGCCTGATGTACACGAAGAATAGGCTCAAAATTTTAGATTTAAAACAAACAAGTGTCCCCACAGGACATACGGCCACAACAATTCTAAGAAGCGTTGTTTAATATGAAGAACATCAAATCTAGAAAAGCAATGAATTAATATAGGAACTTCTTAATTTTATCTGAAGGAATGAAAATATCATTACAATCATGAAATGTTTTCAATTTAGTTAAAATCAAAATTGAAAAAGTTAATTGTGATATTTATATTCCTTCAGACAAAACTAAAGACCTTTAATACCATAGCTTCTTACGTAATGCAATTACCAACAAATAAATCAAAATATTTCTAACAATACAAAGTACCTATGCAAAAGCAAAAAATTCTGAATTTATAGAACCCACACTTCACTTTTGAAGATCACATGCCGAATTCCACTAACAACCTTTCAGCAAGACTTAAAAATTCCACACAAGACGAAAAGTTTTTCTTTTTATTAAAAGTAACTTCCAGGAGATAATACAGCTAAGTTAACACACTTCAATGGTTTGGTCGACATGATACTCTATATTTCTCAGGCTATCCCCAGTTTGGAGATTTTAAACCAAAATTACATTAGAGCAGGTACTGTAGAATGTATAGTATAATCCTTTTCCAAGATTTAATACAATATTACTATTACTATTCGATATTACTTTTTGGTGTACTTTACCGCATTTACTCTTTAAACTATACATTGCACCCATATTGATCTTCGTTCTGAGGATCATCGTAAAACCTCTTCCTAGCCCTTCCAAGTTCCTTGGTAACCGAATTGCTCACAAATTTCTTATCGTGACGTATGTCTAAATGTTATGGATATAGCCATTCTAATCAGATTTATTTCATTTCAATCGGCATATGCCAATTTATGCAGAGGAGGAGTTGTAAGTAAACTAAGTTGAACTCAATATATTACTGGTTTCGTATTACATCGATTCTGAAGCGGATTTTTAGGTAGTGGATCCCAGTATTATAAATTCTGAGCACAGAATGACGAAATTTTGTGGGGCGGGGGAATGTTGGATCGGTACTCTCCGTTTCCACTGTCTAAACTGCATCACAATGTATTAAGGTTTTCTCAGCGGCAGTATAAAACTGTTGAAGGCATTTAATAGCTGGTCACCAATTCATATTATCTTTACACAAAACGCATTGATTCATTACAGCATACTGATGAAATATAAATTAATCGCAACGATGCAAGAAACTTGATTGTACTTTCTATGTCCATAATTTTAATGCAAATATACCGCACAATATAATTCCTTTCAGTCAGTTCGTCGATGTTAATGACATCGTTCTCAATTCTTACGGACGCCTGTCGTGTAAAAGAGTCAGTCTTTTCTTCTACACATTATCAATTTCCAAGTAAATTTTCAGATTCAAAGAAAAACAATTCTCCCAATAGCATTTTATTGTCGAGTTTAGTCGATTTAACCGAACATTATTTTACTTTCATTTGATTTTGTTGATCTCTGCTGACTTTAGTTATTTCGCTCCCTGAATCATAGAATGAAACATCATCAAATTTTCTTTCAAAATATCTTTTAAGCCTCGAAAATTTATTCGTAATCTAAGATTTCTCATACAGACAAAATACTGAAGTAACGCTAGTCTAGAGGGACGCTCTTCGTTCCAGAGGGGTATTTAAGTTTAAACAGAAAGTGGTAGTTCGGTTTTTGGCAGTTTATGTTGTAGCTCTTTTTACTATTTTGTTTACATGTGATTTTGCTTATGCTGTTATTTATAGTTTCCCTGCTATTTTTTGTTATGTAATCTCAATGAAACATATTACAAACACGCCAGATATGTATCCAGTAATTAAGACTGCTTTACTTCCGTCGTAATTTCGTCTCTTCTATATAAATACAAGAGTTAACAACTTTCTAAGAATTTTATTTTTTATCATTATAGAAAGAGAAATTGCGTTGGAATAGCAGAAACATGAGTAGACTGCACAAAGTATTTCGTAGTATTTATTTAATCCACTTTACAATGAGTTCGAAATCTGCTGGGAAACTCTTGTCTTTCGCCCCTCTCCGCAGACTTATTATTATTATTATTATTATAATAAGCATTTATGTTGCTTTCTACGGCTGAAAAAGTGGGTAGCCGCAGAAACATATAGATTCACATGTTTTGATCATCGTGTACAAATTATACACTGGGTGCCCCAATCTGTTGTTGCAGAATCATTGTGTCATTATTACACCTGACCAGTTACTAATTAACAAAATGATTCAGGAAAAAACAGTATAAGTAGCAGTAACTTAATCGTAGTGTGACTGGACTACCAGAAGGTACTTGATAGTATATCACGTCGATGGATGGATTATCAAGGTGTCGCAGTTAGCCAATTCAGTGTTGAACTCTAATGGCGTACTTACTAACACTTTCTATTCCATTATTTTCTCAGTAGAATAGAGACGGTGACTTAGTCGTAGATGTACAATGAAATAAATACTTTACTACTTCATAGTATATTTCAAAACGGAACAATTGAATATAACTATACGTTCATGACTCTACTTGAGAGCATTGTTTTCGTTTCGAAGACTTTGTAAACAATCACACGCATGAGTGCGCTTACAAGTGGGCATACATATATATTATGCGCACGCACACACTCACACTTACACGCACGCGCACATACTTGTATAGAATACAGACATCAAGTCAGTCTATTTATTTATTTATTCATCCTCAACTCGATGATATTTATGTGATGAACGCACACGGCTTTATGACATCATCAGCAAGGCGATCTCCCCGCCAACGACATCAGTTTGTATATCCACGCGATAACTTAACATCACATTCCTGTTATTTTTTTTCTTCTCCATAGACCGGTCAGTATCCTGTTATACAAACACACACACACACACACACACACACACACACACACACACACA
>NC_068983.1:100453034-100455634 GCF_001194135.2 Octopus bimaculoides
CACACACACACACACACACACACACACACACACACACACACACACACACACGCTCAGCGCATACACAGCGAGTTGATCGTTAGTGTAACCGTGATGTTCTGGTGATCTCATGAGTAGCGTTCTTTATTTCCACTGATTTGTGAAAATACAATTTTTATCGTATAATGTGAAACATACATGATAATGCCAACATGCAAGCACAATTTCTTCCACAATGAAATCAATACTACATGAAGAAGGTTACAAAACACCCGTAATCCCAAGGATCTCATGTGGTTAAATAAATATATACTCACTGCTCATACCTCCTGACTTTCATGGTTTACACAAACACAAAAATGAATATATATATATACATAGCAAAAATATGAGTTAGAGGTTATGCAACCGTCTAAGGGATAAATGTATCCGTAGGCACTACTGGTGTATTACCTGACTATGTATAGGTCTTATTATAAGATTAACAGTAGTTGGTAATTTAAATGGTAAACTGTGGTTTAATATAAGAAAAGAAATGGAGCAACAATTAACAATTAGAAGTTGATCATTGGTATTAAATGGTCATAGTTTAATTACAGCTGTTTCAGTTTGTTATTTTTTAGGTAAATTTGCATTTATCTCGTTTCTTCTACTGACAGAAGAAAAAGGAAATAAGTTCGTTAAGTCTTTACGTTTACATTTTTGTGTCCTTTAAAGGTTGTACGTGTGTGTACATTTCTTCAATTAGATGACTGGAGTAGTAAGTGGGGAAAATGACTAGTTGACCGACGGTGTTAGTTGAAAGAGTAATAACTGGTAGTAATATCTGGTGTCATTAATTGTAATAAGTAACGCTATTTGAGTCCGCTAGATAAGTCCCTATGATTACAAATAATGCCCTTGCTAAAAATTCAGGATGCTCTTAAAAGTTTAAGTGCGATAAACGGTATAAATCTGGGTTACATAAAAAGGTATAACGAATAAATGAAATGTTGTTATGTGCGGTGCGGGCTATCTACTCGTTAATATTATTAAAATCAACCAACTCGGCTAGAATAGACTAAATTGCTCATTTAATCGTACTTATGTTATTGACAGCCCAAGAATTTGCATGTTAGTCAGTGATCTAACTTTAATGTGAATATATTAAAGAGAATTATAGCTCCAGGTGTACATCGTGCATTTAAAATAAATAATTCAGTTAGTCGGAGTAATTTTATATAATTATGATTTATGATATTAAATCATGCTTTGTGGTAAAGGAAAAGGGGTCAAGGGGAGGTAATCAGATGTTAGACAGGTTAGCTAATAACCTGTAATGTAGGTATTAGCGGTATTGTATGTTTTTCTCGTCTCGTTTATTAAGTAATTCTGATTTGGCCATTAAAATGAATTTCTCATTAATGCATAAAGTACAGCGATTATTTTTAAGGTTATATAAAGATGTTTGGCTAGGATGCGCCACTCTAATTTATAATTAACGTTATCGTTAAGTTCCCAGATGTAACTGCTTAATCCGGTAGAGTTAGCCTTATTTCTTTTCTGAAACTTGAGAGATGGGAATTATATCTAAGTTTCATTTCATTTTTAGTTGCTCCTATATAAGTATTCTTGTAATTATTGGAGAATACATCACGTTGGTAGATTACATTCTTAGTTTTACATTTATTCAAGAATTCACAAGTATTTTTATCTCTGCAACCACATAGATTAGTAAGATTTGCTGTGCCTATGATATGGTGAGGGAGATTATCATTTATAAGGTGGTTGTCCGTATTTTTAGAGGGTGATTTACTTGGGGGATCGCTTATTATATCAATCGATTGGTTATTGTGATTTTTATTGCTATTCTTCCTAGTTTCGTAGACGGAGTCTAGCCTTTTATTGTTAATAGAGGCTATAATAGTACCTAGGTTGCTAGTTAGGTTATGGCCTATTCTAATTTTATTGCTAAAGATTTCTGAGTATTTCGTATTCATATTGAAGTGCTTATTTATAAGTTTCATTATAGATTTGACTATATTAGTTTTTAGTTGTATTGCGAAGGAAATTATTAGCCAAATGTTATCCTTATTCCGCTTGTTATTCTTAATATTTTTGTTCTTGGTGTAAAAATTTCCCTCAGTGTTGTTGTAGATCGTAAATTTATGGTTATAATTATTCTTCTTCTTTCTATTGTTATTTTTATTGCTATTGCTTTCAGCTTTGGTAGGGTTGTTCGTATTCGATTTATTTATTTTATTTACCTTGGTATTATAATTGCTAACAGGGATTTTATTGGTTCTTTTAGGTGTATTATTATTATTATTATTATTATTATTATTATTATTATTATTATTATTATTATTATTATTATTATTATTATTATTATTATTATTATTATTGTTCAGTAGTTTTATTTTTATAACGTGCTTTCACTTCACTACCGAGCGCAGCTCTGTGCGCCTTGGGTATGTGCTGTGGTTTGCTGTGGTGCTCTTATGTTTACTGTATTGAAAGTGTTTTGCGTAGAATGTGTGCAGTACCCAGTAGTGCAATTTTCTGTATGTTATATATATTTGTAAGTCCTGGTGTTTTTGTTATGTATTTGTCTGAATATTTTTTATTATACCTAAGGCACC
>NC_068983.1:100456752-100459093 GCF_001194135.2 Octopus bimaculoides
TAGCCTTTCTATGTCAAATTTTGGGTGGTGCAACCTATATCCTGTCATTATTTTTCTTGTTTTCCTGTCTATTTTACATAGTTCGTTTAGTGACCAGTTAAGGATGTTGTAGCTGTAGCTTATAACTGGGACAGCTAAAGTGTGGATACCCATTATCTTGTTTTTAGCATTGAGCTCTGTTTTTAGTATTGATCTAACTCGTCTATAGTACTCTTTCTTTATTTTTTCTTTCATTTGTGTATGTTGTATCCTATCTAGTTCATTGACTCCTAAATACTTATATGGTTGGCTTTCGTCTAGTTCTCTTTAAGTTTCTTTGGTATGTATTATTCCTTAGTGGGTGTCGCTTAATTTTTAGGTTCCTAATAGTATCCCATAGTTCGTTCGCAAAAGCGTCAAGGCAGCTGTTTGGTGGGGGTGTTTTTTTACTTTTTAAAATTCCTTCGGTAAAATCCTTGCTGTTGTGATTGGTAATCTCTGTTTGGATATTTTTATCGTAGAATAAGGCTTTCCATCGTAAATGGTGGGTGAAGTCTGTTAATTTTGCAATCACTTCTTTTAGAGATTCATCTTTTGGTGGAATCGGTATATCCTTTAATGATGCTTCTATTATTATTTACTCCTGTCAATATTCCTCCGATAAACTCTAAATCATTCTGATGATGTTTGTTACATGGAACGAAATAAATGCAAATTTACCGAAAAAAAAAAACAAACTGTAAATATTATTTTAACTACAATTAAACTATGATAATTTAATACCAATGATCAATTTCTAATTGTTAATTGTTGCTCCATTTCTTTTCTTATCTGTGTATACATACTTGCATACGTGCATGCATACATACATACATACATACATACATACATACATACATACATACATACATACATACATACGTATATATGAGTGTATGTGTATATAATACGAAAGACAAACAGAACAAGTAGAGACGCGGTTACAGTAAGAGAGTAGAAACGCATTTGGATAATTTTTAAAAGTCAGTGTTTCATTGAACACAATGAGATAAATGCAAACAATGAAGAGGCGCAGGAGTGGCTGCGTAGTAAGTAGCTTGCTTACCAACCACATGGTTTCGGGTTCAGTTCCATTGCGTGGCACCTTGGGCAAGTGTCTACTGTATATATGGGGGGCGTATATGTTTGTGTCTGTGTTTGTTCCTTCCACCATCGCTTGACAACCGATGCTGGTGTGTTTACGTCCCCGTAACTTAGTGGTTTGGCAAAAGAGACTGATAGAAGAAGTACTCGGCTTACAAAGAATAAGTTCTGGGGTCGATTTGTTTGGCGAAAGGTGGTGCTCCAGTATGGCCGCAGTCAAATGAGTGAAACAACTAAAAGTATAAATGAATGTTCATTACCTTACAAAAATTGTATCAGTTAAGCAAATGACCTCTGAATGCATTTAAAACACTATAACGTATACAAAACACCTTCTGAAAATTATCTCCGTTCTCTTTGAGCATATAAAAGACAAATTTAGCCGGGGCAAAATGTACAAAACAAAGTAAAGTAAATTTGCTTCTCCAGTTCTCCAAAATTACATTTGAAAAAAGACCCATACACATCAGGAAGATCACAAGTGCAAAAAAAGAAATTAAATATCTAGGTCAAATCAAAGAGGATCATGGAAAAATGGCACATGATATGAAATTAACGAAACTCAGGTAAATCGAAAACCTCAACGTAAAATCTTATCTATAGCTTCTTTATGATCTGCGGGAGTGTCTCTATTCCTGATATATTTTGGTACCTTGCAATAATAAAAAAAAAAAAACATGGTTGAAGTCAGCCATTACTTATTTTGCCCCACTACAGACTTTTTTTTTTTTGAAAACTGAAAACTATCAAATTACATAAGTGTGAGAAAAAGTTGACTTGGAATCCAACAGAGAAAAGAATATTGATTGTTAGACGTCAGAAATTAAATCATCCAGGTATTTTAACAATCTCAGTTGCAACCGAGTCAAAGTTGTGGAAAAATTTCTTGAAAGAAGTGTCAGCCGTGTTTCCATCTCCCTCAACTTCAACAGCAACAACAATAACAATTATACTGTTATATGGACTGTTAGATATGTAATTCGTCTGACGTTCCGTGTGTCATGTGGTTCGTCTGAGTTCATTGTTTCATTGTTGTTGTCTTGTGGGACTGTCGTAGTAAAATGTCATTGATATATATATGGCGGACATGACTTTTGTTTATTCATAACGAACATTGGGTGAGTGCGTTCTTTGTATGTAATTGAACAATAAATGTAATAATTAAACTGTATAACTCGTTGTGTTATCTCTGCGAGTCACCCGAGGGAAACATAACATA
>NC_068983.1:100463395-100484769 GCF_001194135.2 Octopus bimaculoides
TATACTGTTATATGGACTGTTAGATATGTAATTCGTCTGACGTTCCGTGTGTCATGTGGTTCGTCTGAGTTCATTGTTTCATTGTTGTTGTCTTGTGGGACTGTCGTAGTAAAATGTCATTGATATATATATGGCGGACATGACTTTTGTTTATTCATAACGAACATTGGGTGAGTGCGTTCTTTGTATGTAATTGAACAATAAATGTAATAATTAAACTGTATAACTCGTTGTGTTATCTCTGCGAGTCACCCGAGGGAAACATAACATATACTGACCAATTTTTAATCCCAAAGATGATGCAACGGTAGAAAACGATGATGCAATACTTGCAATGCAATGAAACAGGTAGGAAGAAAATAACAAACAAAAAAAATCAGAAATTACTCAATTTGCCCCAGTTACCTATTTTGGCCACCCCGTATATATTTCCACATACTAAACGCAGAAGATATTTTAAGATGTATTACACAAAGAAATTATGCGCAGTAATAGAACATAGTAACGGAGCATAGCAACAATATTAGATTAAATAAATAATTGAAAACTTCTTATGAAAATATATTTCGTTAAAAATGTTAAAATAGTTTTCATTGCTTTTTTTTATAAATATAAAATTCATATTTCATACATTGTGTAGTAAAAAGGAAGAAAACATAATGTGTCCGCTTATTTAAAAAAAAAACAGAACCACAAGGTTTTGCAATAATTTTGATCAATATGAGTTTGTGGTTAAGATGTTGGCGATATAACGTAAGGGAGATCACTCTCGTTCTCTAGTTATCGACTTGTGTCCGGTATGGCGGTGTCCTATGTAGACAAACCAAAGCTTATTGTATTTGACTTAGGTAGAGTATGGTATTATTATTATTTATATATTACAAAGTGGCTATATATATATGTAAAATCCATTCATCATTAGCCCGACAAATAAAAATATATTTTGTCGGTATAACAATTGTGGATTAAATATTTTATTCATTCGCCCGCTTACCTTTCAATACTTTATTCTAATTGGATGAACATGGCTTTTTGAACTTGACACTTCCCTGAATATGTGTGTGTGTGTGTGCGCGCGCGCTTATAGTCCTGTTATATAACTGCTTTGTAATTAACCTCTCTTACCCGGCGATCTCAGATTCTCCTAAATTCATAATGTTCGTTTGTAAAACATGCTCTAATAGAATTACTGTTCTTTTCTATGAAAATTCTATAAATGTTTAGTTATTTCGTAGATTTTCTGTTATTACTGAAGATTAGAAGTGATATTGACAGTGGAGTCTCGGTCTCCTTAACTGTTCTGTAATTGTTCCTGTATTTTTTTGTTTTGTAACATAAAAGTACTATGATATAGGGTGTGGTTGGTGCTCAGTCACTAGCCAGAAATTTTCCTTGACGTTTGTTTAAAATTCTGTGTTCTGTAAACAAAAGTGAAAGTTAAATGCGGTTGTATACAACCAATTCGAATTTATATAGCAATATATTGTTTTAAGATTTTCATATTATTTTTCCAGTGCATGTTAAGTAGGATCTTTGACAGAGACCTTGATGTTACATTTTTATCGTCTGTAACAAGGGGTAAAAATATATTGTTCTAAAGAGAAATAAAACGTCTTGTAGGTATAAATAACCAGTGTAGTTTCGTTTTTTTGTACGCTTAATGACAGCAAAATACTTTTTTAATAGACGAAAATATTTAAATAGAAGCTATATGTATTTTAATTATCCTTCTATGTAGACATGTACCATTATGGGAAAACATGGTTCATGTCTAATTTCAATAAAGAACAAAATAAGAATTTTTAACACTAACGTAAAAGCGGTGTTATTGTATGGGGCTGAGACATGGCGAACAACAATTAAGTCAAATAAGCAAATATAATCATTCATCAACAGGTGCTTGCATAGTATACTTAAAATCAGTTGGCCCGAAAACATAAGCAATATGGAGCTATGGCAAAGAACGAATCAAGTTTCGATTAGGGAGGAAATATTTAAGAAAAAGTGGAAGTGAATTGGTAGCACAATTAGAAAGGACACACCAAATGTAACGAAAAGTGCTTTGCAGTGGAATCCGGATGGATATAGAAAGAGAGGTAGGCCTAAGAACTCGTGGTGTAGATCACCACAAAAGGAACTAGAGAAAGGGGGGCATTCATGGCAGAGTATAAGTACAGAAGCGAAAAATTATGCGACATGGAATTCAATTATAAGTGGCCTATACTCCGCGTTGGAGGGTTAAAGGCAAGAAAGAAAGAAAGTAGACATGAACTAGAATGCTATTAATTGAAATAGTAACTTAGTTTATGAAATTTCATTTGTTTTATTATAATCTCCATCGTGTATAGAAGTATTTTGTTCATTTTTATCATCCTTTCTTTCTGTGCTAAAAACCAGGGTATTTATTAGCAACATTTCGCCCGTCTTCAGATTCTGAGTTCAAATTCTGCCGAGATCAACTCCACCTTTCATCCTTTCGGGGTCGATAAAATAAGAACCAGTTGAGCACTGGAGTCGATAAAATAAATACCAGTTGAGTACTGGGGTCAATATAATCGACTTATTACCTTCCTCAAACATGCTGGTCTTGTGCCAGGACTTGAAACCATTATAGAAAAATTAAAGGCGATATGCTAGCAGAATTGTTAACTCACTGTGCAAAATGCTCAGTGGCACTTCGTCCATCTTCAGATTCTGAGTTCAAATTCCGCCATGGTCGACATTAACGTACATCATTTTAGGGTTGATAAAATAAATACCAGTTGAACACTGGGGTCGATGTAATCAACTAGCCCCCTTCCCGAACATGCTGGCCTTGTATCAAAATTTGAAACCAATATCTACAGGAAAAATTGGCTTGTCCTAGGATTCCTATGAATTATATCTTTAGAGGAGATTATTGGGTTAGATCAGTGTTATCAACCATATTTTATTTGTGAACCCCTTTTGATTGTTTTATTCTGGTGGACCCCCATAGTCATTCGATATTTAAAAACTAGTTTTATAGATACTTCTTTCAAAATTTCTATTGTGTTCATCACACATGAACTTGTGTAGTTTGAGCTATGTAAGACATTAGAGAAAAAATAATCTAGCTGTTTCTTACAGTAAATACTTCTAAAGCAAATTTTTTTTTTCTAGACCCTTAATTTGAAACCCTTCTATGGGTACCCAATTTACTATTTTGCATGCAGAGATATGGACCCCAGTTGAGAACCACTGGGTTAGATCTAAGCACAGTAAGATAGCTGAGTACATTAAATGAATGTGGAGGGTAGTATGGATCTTACAAGTTTAGATGAAAATATACATTTCTCATTATGGTAAAAGAGACTTGGAGAAGAAACAGTATGTGTGGTCTAGTGCATGCAATGTGCTGAGTTTCTGTTAATCAGTCAAATGACCTTCTTTGAATGCAGTCTAGAATGTTTGTGTAGTACTGAAGTACTATGGCTAATATGTGAGCACTACACGTCGAGCAGACCTATGATCAAAGCTATTCCAGCCATGACCATCCCATTTTTTTAGGCATAGTTAATTGAGGATTACAATATCAATGCATCCTTCCCTCTTGTAAGACAGTAAATTGTGATATGAAGGCGATTTGGCTGTTATTTCTAGCAGGTGAAGCTGTCATATTGTGGTTAGTTTCATATAAGGTCCACAACTTTTCAGAGTAGACATAGTTTCTATCTCTGAAGAAGCTTAATCTTAGTGATGCAGATTCAGCAAAATTGTGTAGGTACGTGATTGCCATGAGAAATCATCAGAAATTGAGAGGCTTTTCTTTTGAGAACCTTAGTTGTTTATTGCTTATACACAGTGCAATACTCTTTACTAGATGTATGTAGTATTTGCATTTTGGTGCTGTTGACAGAGGGTAGATTAATATGTATCTGTTACAGGTTGTTTCTGAGATTTCTGTTTATGAAATGAGTCAAAGTTTCACAGAGATTAGTGTAAAGGGGAGATAATTGTCCAACTGACTGACTCTTGTTCATGTTAATAAACATCTTTATGGTTTGGGTAGAGGAGGGAAATGGAAACACTATTTCATGAGTTACTGCTAATCACTACACTTTCTAGGAGCAGTCATGCTGCAAATTGTAGCTGTGTTTGGCCTCTCAAAATCCTGTGTACACTGGGATATCATGAATTTAGAGAGAGGAGGACATGAAGCTATGTGTCTCCGCCACTCATGACATTATCCATGTTTTTGGACCACAGTTTTGTCTGGCAAAGAGCCTCTGCTGGGAAATTGATTCCACCTTCTGAGTCACTGCACAAGAAAAGATAGTTGAAGGCTGAACATCAATTGACTATCTTTTCAAACTGTAGTATGTTTGCAATGGAATAAATTCTGTTAAAGATTCTCAAGGGTCAGGTGACTGTGTTAAACTAGCCAATATATTCAACCTAATTCTTATTTCTGAGAAAAAATAGATATATTGAGAAATGACCATAAGAGAAAAGACATGATTATTTTTATTAAAAAGAAATTCTAATGGCTCAGTGTCATAAGTCTGGTAATGCTCTTATTCAAGTTAAGTATTATGGTGTTAGTATAAAGTGTTTATGCCTATTATTAAACAACTTACCTCATAATGCAGAAAGTGCTTTGATTGGATAGTAAATTCTTACTGAACTTGATTTCAATTCAAGTGAAATTATTCCAATTTTCTATTGAAATGATTTGGAAACGATCTTGATTCTTCAAGATCTTTAAGTTTCCTCTAAAAAATATTAACCCTTTAGCATTCTACTTCTTTTATGCTTAAATAAGCCAGATCTGGCCTTGCACACCAACCCAACAATATCATTCTAAAAATTAACAATTAACTCATCAAAATCTCAAAGCTACAAGATAATACATGATTAATTCAGAACAATGTGAATAAATAACCATTACTCTGAATGTCAAAAAGCTAAACTTAATCAAAAACTTGGTGTTATTTTCACCATCATTATCATTATGTATTGATTTATATTTTTAATAGATTATACTTTGTGGCCTTTCTGGGTTGACACACATGTTTCGCCACCTTTTGAATTAAGGTAAGATATGGCTTGTATAAATATTGAATTTGGATAAGTCTATTGTTTGACTTTCTGTGTATTTAGTTACCAATTTTAGATTCTGTTCACTTTTTAGCAATGTTATGTTGTATATTCACTTGAATTATTAGCTATTTTTCATTTTTTCAGTTGCTAGAAGTACTTAGATTCCACTGTTTGCTAACAATTTTAGATTAAGATCATAATTTAGTAATTTATTAACCTCATTTTGGGATCATTTATTTACAATACTAATAACTTCATTAGTTGTCTTAGCCCTTCCTCATTATGTGTGTAGTTCCAGACTAGATTTCCAGATTAAGAGCATTTAAAAATTCAGATATAAGACATTCAAAGGTAGTCAGTGATTGAATCAATATAAATAATGTTGTAAAATTATAACCTTAAAAGCAACAACTCTTTGTAAATATTTAGTCATTTAATTTTAGATTGATACTTTTCATTTTTAGATTCAAAAGATAAAAGAATCTTATGAGATGGATTACCATTGCTTTTCTTTTCAGAAGAAAATTAACTCTTATTCTTAATTATTTTACTTGCCTTAACAGATGTATTTTACCTGTAAATGACTTCACATTCCCTGTTTACATTTATATTTTAAAAATTTCCATTATTTTGTAATTTCTTCAAACTGATTACAAATCATCTTGAACCTACTGATTTTTTGAGGAAATATTAATTGTACAAAATAAGAAATGACTGTGTCACCAGTGGTCTCTTAAATGTTGTTTTCCATAACTGCACTATTATTTGGTTTCTACAAAAAAAAAAAAAAAAAGATTTATGTTCCAACTTCTCTTAACTACATTATTCACCAACCCCTTTTCATGATTTTTTATGTTGTTTTACAATAATGCTTTTATGTATCTTTCATAATTGGAATATTGTTAAAATCTTGCAGCCATAGTATCGACTCTTCCCCATTTCTGCAACTATATCATTGTTCAACTAACAAGGAAACCCCTATGTGGTTGCTCAATCAGCTAGTAGTAGCAGCTAAATCTCCCTCCCAACCATATCTTACTATCTTTAAAAAGAAGAAGAAAAGATAGATTGGATAATGCAATGCTACACAGACTATCTTTGAAAAAAAAAAAATGTGATGGTCAAAGCTGAGATATTTTTGATTAATGGCTTGTTTGATGAAGACTAACCTGGGTTAAACAACAGCAGCCTGATATTGTTTAACTATCACAACTTATTCCTTCTCATTCCTGCACTAACTTTCTCTACTGCAGTAAATATTGTGAGAGAAACTCTCATATTGGCTTTTGATGCAAAATGCACTTGTGTTTATCTGAGTCACTGCTACCTCTAGTGGTCAAGCATCCATCATTAATAAAAACCAAGAAAGGTAAAAAATCACATGATCTGGTGGTCTCAGTGTTGGAGGTGGCAGGAATTTGTTTACCCACTAGTTATATAAATACAAGAGGGCATTTTGCACTAAAAATCAATATGAGAGTTTCTCTCTTGGTATCTACTGCAGTATAGATTGTTCTAACAGAACATCCATGTTTAAGTGGGTATAGATATATCTTTTTAGTATTAATACTACCTATGTCACTAATATATATATTTTAACAAGCTCACTGGCTAATTGCAACACCAGCACCTGTTCTGACATTGCTTTTCTATATAACGCTGGTGGGCAGATGACTCGCTGCTACCTCTAGCAGTCAAGCATCCATCATTGATAAGACCAAAGAAGATTGAAATCATGTGATCTGGTGGTCTTGGCGCTGGAGGTGGCAGAGATTTATCTCCTCACTAGTGATATAAGCAAGAGTGCATTTTGCAACAGCAGCCAATATGAGAGTTTCTCTGATGGTATCTACTGCAGTATAGATTGTTCTAACAGAACATCCATGTTTAAGTGGAGATAAATATTTCTTCTCTGTCACTTATATATATTTTTTAACAAACACACTGGCTAATTTCAACACCAGCACCTGTTCTTGTACTGTTTTTCTATATATTGCTGGTGGGGAGATAAGTTGCTGCTACCTCTAGCAGTTGAGTGTCCATCATTGATAAAACAAAGGAAGGACAAAATCACATGATCTGGTGGTCTTAGCACTGGAGGTGGCAGGGATCTATATCTCTGTTAGTGATGTAAACAAGAGTACATTTTGCACTAAAAATCAATATGAGTTTCTCTCATTGTATCTACCACAGTATAGTTTGTTCTAGCAGAACATCCATGTTTAAGTTGGGATAATTATTATCTCTCAGATCTCTCAGTATTGATAATACCTCTGTTGCTAATGTATATTTCTCTACTGTATTTTGTCAAGTTAACAAGGAAGCCTCTGCATGGAACTGATAGAAATAGTAGTCAAATCTCCCTCAAATCACACTTTTCTGTTTTAAGAAAGAAAAGAACACATTGAATGATATAGTTAAACATACTTCTACTAAGATAGGAATGGTCATAGCTGGAATATTTCGAGCCATAAGCCTTCTCAATCAGATCTAAATGGGATTAAACAAAAGCAACTGTATTATTGTCTACAGTCCTCAGTTTTGTTTAACCCTTTAGCATTCAGATTACTCTATCAAATGTAATTTTTATTCATTCATATTGCTTGGAATTAATGCATTTTGTTGCTTCAAGTTTTCAATGATGTAATTGCTTGTTTCAAAAATTACATTGTAGGATAGGTGTGAGAGGCTAGATCTGGCTGCTTTGAACATGAAATAGAATATTTGGGTTGGATATAACCTGTTTAAATGTTAAAGGGTTAAATATTCAGATTTTCTACTTCTTTCAGCATTCCTCCTTATTTTCTCTTTTGTCTTACTATATTTTCTACTCCTCTTGTATGGTACATGCTAGCCTGTCTGTTGCACCTGCCTCTCATCTTCTCTATTGTATTTCATTACAACAAACCCTAAACACTTTTCTTTGTAATAATTCATATTCAGAAACTGCCTCCCTCACTACATTTTTTCTTATAAATCTTCTGTTATAGAAGTTCAAACAATATATAAACCACAGTGTGACGTGTGGTAAAAAGTTTGCTTCCCAATCACATAGTTTCAGGTTCAGTCCCACTATGTGGCACTTTGAGAAAGTGTCTTCTACTATAGCCTTGAGCAGACCAAAACCTTGTAAGTTGATTTGGTAGATGGAAACTGAAAGAAACCCATCATATATATATATATGTATGTGTGTGTGCCTTTGTGTTTGTCCCACACCACTGCTTGACAACCAGTTTGGTGTGTTTATGTCCCTGTAAATTAGCAGTTGGGTAAAAGAGACCAATAGAATAAGTACTAGGTTTAAAAAACGTCCTGGGGTCAATTTGCCTGACTAAGAACCCTTCAAGGCAGTGCTCCAGCATGGCCACAGTCAAATGATTGAAACAAGTAAGAGATAAAAGATAAAAAATATTGGCATCACTAGTATTGCAGACTAGTGAAGATTATGAGCACTGTCCTTCCCTTAGACCAATGCTCTGCAACCTTTTGTCACTTGCGGTACACTTATATTCTTTTCAAAATTCAGTGGCACACCTGAACTAAAAGTATAGGGAAAAAAATTATATTCAGGTTACACTACGGCACACCTAGCATCATCTTGTGGCACACCAGTGTGCCATGGTAAACCGGTTATGGAACACTGCCTTAGACTAAATGTAAAACAAAATCTATTGTTACAAATGCAGTTGATGGAGGAAAAGTAATAGTTTTTACTTTTTGTTAAGTAACACAGGGCAATGTAATTCAGTTATTGCTGTCAGATTTTCTCTTTAATTCTGGATCAACTGAGTTACTGCTGACAAGTAGCTAAATTTTGCATAAATGTATTGAAGGGTGAGATAAATTTTCTTTCCATTCTTTGTCAAGCCTGTATATGATAATTATTTGAATTTCCTTTTTATTAGGAAGGATAAAGTATATGATTCCCTTGGAGACCACGTGAAACATTACCCTGAAGTTCCAGAGGTGTTGCAGTCCCTTCAAAATGAAGGTTATAAGCTTGGTGTTGCTTCCAGGTATTTCAGTTCGTTATATTTCTGGATTAATCATGCAGTCAAATATGCTATTTTTATTTATAAAAATTACTTCTGAATGTAATTTTTTCATTAGAAATATCTGAATTTTCTGTTGAATTCTTCTTTTGATTTCTCTAGAACATGTGCAATTAAAAGTGCAAAGCAGTTGATGGATTTATTTAACTGGAGTAAATATTTTGAATTTTCTGAGATTTATCCAGGAGAAAAAACAATTCATTTTTCCCAGTATGTATTACATTTAATATTTCTCCTGTAATACATTATTAGTAACATGTATCATACCTCCATACCTTTTCAAAATGATAGTTATTTGTATAAAGTCGAGTATAATGTTTTGTTTTGTTTTCCAATAGAGAAAATTTAGATGGTTGAATTTGAAAACAAAGTTATGAGAAAATACAAACAAGTTTCAGAGACTAAGTTGGAGAATAAAAATAGTACCCTCTACATTCAACATTCACATTCTGCTAAAATTAATTTTGCTTTTCATTCTTTGGTGATTAGTATAGAAAGATCTTAAGATAATCAGCTATATCCCCTCACATGTAAGACTGTAATATTAAAATAAAGCATTCTGAGATTATCATAAATTGCTAGTACTGTTTCTGAATCCTTCTACATATTGAATTCATGATCTGATCAATTTCAGAGATTCTCATGTCTGTATCAAAACCTACCACCACTTCCAACATTAATTGACACCATTCATTTTCTAATATCTTTTATTCTTGTTGACATGTATTGGATCCATATACTATGAAGTATCCTTCTTTTCATACCTAATATTTTCTAATTTCACATATTTGTCATATCCATTAGTTAATAACCATTGATAACAAGTATGCTGATATTTAAGACACATTTCTTTTTAAAATACGTTGATTTGTTCTGATGCACTATCTCACAGTTCTAAGTACTGTGAGGAACATTAAACTCTGCTTTTCTTTTATTTTGGTAAGGTGACATTTCTCTAAAGAAATATCTAGGCCCTACTTTCTGCAGCTCTTTTACTTTTATTTGTTTCATTTCTTCTCGGTTTTTTTTACCATGTTGTTTCACTTTTGTATTATTCTGAAGTACTGGGTCTCTCTTCTGGATCTATATACATTTTTTTTTTGCCTCTGAGTATAAACAAGTTTCTATCATTGTGTGAAATTTACTGTCATAGAAGCCCTGTCAGCTTTCACAAGTTTCTTCTTATTCATTGTCTTCATTCTGCATTCATTGTTTCAAACTGGCTCTCATTTTATCTATGTTTAATAGAACATTTCGTTCAAACATTATTATGTTAATGATAAACCTTTGTCAGACCCAACAGAATGAAACCTAGCCAGCTAGTTGATTGGCTTTGTGAAGTCTAAACTGAAATATTATATACATTTGCAGTATATATATATATATATATATATATTCTTCCACCCTGTTAATTTTCACTTTGTAAGTTGAACCTTTTAATATAAATTCATCATCTGAAAGTCTCTGGCTTTTGCTTTCTCTCGTTTTGCATGTATACATATATACATATTTTCTATTTCATACTCAGACTATTATATTTGATATATCTAATGTATCTCATTTATTTTTCTGCATAATTGCCTCTCTCTATATATATAATACACACACACACACACACACAATGATATTTACAATCATGGCCTTTAAAATACCTTTATTTTCATCATTATGTATGCTTTTTGTGCTGGGAGGGGTTGGATGGTTCTTCATGTTCTGTATCATTTTTTAAATGTGATCTACTCCTATCCTAAAGGCTGGTGCTCACATATGTCATTTGGCTTGGTTTCTACAGTTTCTTTGCTCATTTGTCAACAACTTTACATTTTTTTTGTGACATCATCATTAGAAATGTAGTCGTGTTCATTATTCACCTATAGAGGGATCATGGCAGGTTCCATCCTTGCACCAGTACAGTGTTAGAGAGTGCTCAGTATTCTATGGTGTGTAATTTGAGGGAATAGGAGAAGGAGCAATGACAACAAAAAGGGTAATTTAGAAGGCTGGAATTAGAGTGAATAACATAGAGTGTGAACATTTGCTCTTTTAAACAGGGAGAGAAACTAGAATGGTTAGGAGAGTGGAAGGAGAAAGAGTATATGATGGAAGAAAGGCATGAATATTTCAGGGTAGAATTGAGAGATGTGATTGGTAATATCAGAGGTGGATAAAGATAATTGTGGGTGAAGAGATAAAGAGTAAGTGATGGATGGCAATAGAGGTAGCCCAGAGGAGAGGGAGTACTGGCTGATAAAAAAACAGGGCAAAATTATACTGTGTTGGGGCAAATAAGAGGGATCAATACAATATCTCAGTTGGATATTCCTTTGAGATAATTCTCACAAAGGTTTGATAGAACTGGTCATCTTCCTTACCTGTTACTCCCTCCTCCTACAAAAAATCCAATTATCTGATAGAAAAGTCCTAATGGTCCAATGCTGTACAACTTTTTGTAGACTTATAGCGGTATGAAGACCAGTGTAGATCACTCTAACACTGAGGTTGCTAGTGTGATGTACACTGTCGTAACACAAACCATTCTACACACAGTCTTTGTTTGCTTGAACTTGTTAACTCCATATCACTTACAAATGTATCTATCAGTTCACAACGTCTGCCATTACTTCTAGTGTGGTATCTCACACACTTGGCTCATATTTGTATTTTAATATTTCTCTCTCAGAATTAGCCCATGTTTTACTTTAAACAACCTGCAGACTTTTATACTGATGTTCAATCATATCACTGTTGCACAATTTATCTCTGATCTCCAGTCTGAGTCATTATGAATGGTCTAAGGGCAACTAACCTACTTTCTGAGAATAACCTTTAAATGATAAATGTCAGTGTATGGTTTAAGATCATTACTCAGAAATGTATACAACCTTGCTTATATGGCTTGTGTGTGTTTGCATAGCCATGCTTGTGCACATGTGCAGCCACATCGCAATCCAACAAGGGAACTTTTATGTGGTCACTCAGCTTACTGCTTACTAGAAATAGCTTGCATCTCTCACATTATGCTCTAATTTGTTATAAAAGGAAACATGAGGTAGTGTGGTCCTGGATGCATTGAGCATGATTAAGAGAAACAGGATGATTTCAGCTGGAATGGATCTGACCAGGGCTGTCCTGTGGGTAACCTCTGCAATAACTGCAGTCAGTGTATGTATGTAAACCTTTACTCAAACACATTCATACACACACTCACTATAAACCATGCTATGAGAAAAATGCAAACTTTATTTCAGTACATTAAGTTCACATAACATACTAATTCAAGAAGAAATTCCAGTTGCCAGCAGCAATTTCAGTTTGTGATGAGTCCAACCATTTAGATTTATACCATTTTATTTATATTATCTTCTAATAAAATAAAGCTAATAGAATCAAAAGGGGGTGAAAACAGACAGCCTTACAGAAAAGTCTTCTATTTTGCTATCAAGGTTTCAGAAACACAGCAACATCCCATATGAAGATATGTTATTCTTTGATGATGAAGGGAGGAATGTAACAGCTGTTGGTAACATAGGTAAGAATATATTTTAATAAATTCACTGTTTCGTCATTTCACTTTTACATGCATGTCTTTGTGTATGTGCCTTAACATGTGGAAGAGAAAAACAAAACTGGATCTTCCATGAATGAATATTGTTTTTGCTTTGAATTACACTGTGTAACACGATTTTTTATCCTTGAGTAACAACTGTTATTTCCTATTTGCCTACCCCTAGAAAGTATGGAAAATGGCTAATATTTCCTTCTAAATTTACTTTTGTTCCATTTATTCAAGTGCCAAATAATTCCTCTCAACACATCACTATGATGCCCTCCTCTTCTCCTGCTCATGATAGCCACTAAAGGACATGCTCAAGTGGTTAAGGTCAAGCAAATCTGTGGTATTAAGCAGAACGTTTGTTATGACAATATTTCTGTAACTCAGCACTGAATCTATCTGAAATGTAATGGCAAGTAAGTCAGTTTCAAAATATTGATGTCTAGGTTACAAAAGCAATATTTCCTTTTATTTCTAGATAGAAGAAAATAGGAAATAACACTTACTGACCAAAGACAAAAAAAAAATGTTACACAGTGTTATAGAGCAAGCAACTGAGTATTCCAGACATTTTCAGACAGAATCAACATAGCACTATGTTTGACAAAGATGGCACATTCAATTGGAGAAACAGTCCATTGAATGGGCATCTACATAGTTTCTGTTTATCTAATCTCACTCACAAGACATAGATTGAACTGAGTCTGTCATAAAAGACTCATGCTTAAGATACCATGCAGTGTGATCATGTCTGAGATTTCATGATTAGAACTAAAATTCTTGACTACTCAGTTATGCCTGTTCTCATATGCCATCCGTACACACACACACTTATTAATACTCTTTTTACTCTTCTACTTGTTTCAGTCATTTGACTGCAGCCATGCTGGAGCACTGCCTTTAGTCGAGCAAATCGACCCCAGGACTTATTCTTTGGAAGCCTAGTACTTATTCTATCGGTCTCTTTTGCCGAACCGCTAAGTTACGGGAACGTAAACACACCAGCATCAGTTGTCAAGCGATGTTGGGGGGACAAACACACACATACACACATATATATATATACATACATATATACAATGGGCTTCTTTCAGTTTCCGTCTACCAAATCCACTCACAAGGCTTTGGTCGGCCCGAGGCTATAGTAGAAGACACTTGCTCAAGGTGCCACGCAGTGGGACTGAACCCAGAACCATGTGGTTGGTAAGCAAGCTACTTACCACACAGCCACCCCTGCACCTATGTTTGTTTTTTTGTATCAAGCTGTATATATAAAAACAATTTAACATTAAACTGAAAGATTACTCAATACTTTTCAACAGAATGCATATTTATGAACTTTTACAAAGGAAAAGGCTGATAGTGACTTCAAAGTTTTGATTTGTTTTTATCAATCAGAAGGCAAGCAAGCTGAAATCTTTTCCTTGCAAAAGTTTATAAAGGTGTCTTTTACTTGTTCCAGGCATTTGACTGTGGCCATGCTGGGGTACTGCCTTGAATGGTTTTAGTTGAACAAATTGACACCAGGACTTACTTTTTTAAAGCCTAGTACTTCTACCAGTCTCTTTTGCTGAACCATTAAGTTACAGGGATGTAAACACACCAACACTGGTTGTCAATTGGTGGTGGACAAACAAACAAGGACACTCACACACACATAAATTTATATATATGTACACAACAGGCTTCTTTCAGTTTTCATTTACCAAATCCACTCACAAGGTTTTGGTCAGCCCAGGGCTATAGTAGAAGACACTTGCTGAAGGTGCCACACAGTGGGACCGACCTTGGAACCATGTGGTTGGGAAGCAAACTTCTTACCACACAGCCACTCCTGCACCTATATACCACAGTTGCACCTATACATATACATTCAGGCATGTATATATTATTCCCAACATATATACATAAGATATTTTTTCTCTTCTATTGTAGATTTTGAAAACAACCTATTATCATTTTTGTCTATTTTGAGCAGCTCTTTGATCAGCATCATTCCAGCTATAACTTCTGATAATATATCTAGGACCATGTTATCCACTGTTTCATCTTTTTGTAAGATGGTAGGGTATGACTTGAGGAAGATTTCATTGCTATTTCTAGTATTGCAATAGTTTTCGGTGGTGGCCACAGAAGCAATGTAAACTAGGCCAGAGCATGACATGTGTCCTAGATGCAAGAACTGTTTAATCATTAGATAGTAGTGAAATGAAAGCTATGGACTCAGCAAACTGCTCTGGAATTTGTAGGAATATTTTGAAATTTAGCTCTTGTTGCTGTTTAGCCCAAAGTCATCTCTGACCATTTAAACCCATGAGAGAAGATATTCCAGCTGTTATTGTTCCACTTTTTTTTCTCAGGATTTAATATATCTAGGGCTACATTATCCATGTGTCTTCCTTTTTCAAAGATAGAGTATAGTTTTGAGAGAAAATTAGTTGCCAATTCAAATAAAGGAAGCATTTGAGGGCTGAAAAGAAAACCACTGTGTTTTATATTCATCATACTAAAGACTTATTCTATGTTCCTTCATTTCATTAAGTGGTGTGTGTAGAATCTTTGCAGATAAGAGAAAAGTTCATACTCTTTAACTTGTTTCAGTCATTTGACTGTGGCCATGCTGGAGCACCGCCTTTAGTCGAGCTAATCGACCCCTGGACTTATTCTTTGTAAGCCTAGTACTTACTCTATCGGTCTCCTTTTGCCGAACCGCTAAGTTACGAGGACGTAAACACACCAGCATTGGTTGTCAAGCGATGGTGGGGGGACAAACACAGACACACAAACATACATATATATATATGTATATATATATATATATATATCCATATATACGACGGGCTTCTTTCAGTTTCCACCTACCAAATCCACTCACAAGGCTTTGGTCAGCCCGAGGCTATAGTAGAAGACACTTGCCAAAGGTGCCACGCAGTGGGACTGAACCCGGAACCATGTGGTTGGTAAGCAAGCTACTTACCACACAGCCACTCCTGTGCATGTATGTTTTTTTTTTGTTATTCTTTTATATGTGTATAGGAGAGAAGAAATAAGAAAATGAAGGTAATGAAGCAAGAAATATCAGATGATATTCTTGAATTCAAACTAGATGCTAACAGTATGGTTTCAAATTTGGGTACAAGGTCAGCAATCTCGTTAGAGGGTGTAAGTCAATTACATTGACCCCCATTACTTAGCTGGTACATATTTTATTGACCCTGAAAGGATGAAAGGCAAAGTCAACCATGGTGGCATTTGAACTCAGAATGTAAAGTGGGAAGAAATACTGCCAAGCATTTTTCCTGGTGTGGTAATGATTCTGCCAGCTCGCCACCTGAGACACCACAGTAATATTATTGACATACTGATCTAGTGTAGGACACCATTTGACAAAGGTAAAACTAGAGATTATTATTGAAGGCTTTAATCGCAAATTTCACTATTTGCTGACCGAATCCCATTCTTGTAGATAAATTAAAGAACTTTAAGGTAATTTTGAATGCTGCAAGGAGTTTGAATGAAGACAACTGGAAGAAGATGGCTAAGCATGTGTATACTTAGTGGTTAGAACCTACATAGTTAACTAACAAAATCATGCTTCTTCAAAAAAGTAAATAGGGAGGGATGATCATAAATTGCAAGGAAGGTAAGTAGGATCTCTGTATAGTGATTATTAAGGGAATACCTGGACTAACCATATATGAATGTAACTATAATGAAAATAGTAACTTGTACTGGGTGGGAGTCAATGATGGGAAGGAAATAATACTCTAAATATTTAATAGATGGAAAGGAAAAAGATTATATATTTAGTTTGTGTTATTTTTTTTTTAAATTTTGTAGGTGTAACAGCAATTCATGTACACAAGGGCACTGGAGTTACTAAAGAAGTGATGAAAGAAGGACTAAAAAAATTTGCTGAAAACAAGAAAAAAGCTGCATCCTAGCTAGCCTTTTATGAAAATCTTCTGTAACTGTTTCTATTATTTAATGTTAGACTTTTGCAAAATCCTTTCATCCTGTTTTTATACACAAAAATGAAGGATTACTGTAACACAACCAACCTGATCAGACCTTAACATATGTTTTCAGTTTTTAAGAAATATTTATTATTTAAAAGAATAAATTTAACTTTTAAGATGCAATGAACTCATTTGTTTGTATACTTATCTTCTTGAAAGCAATAGAATATTTTTTAACTATATTTTTGTAGTCTAGCATGTAAACATTTTAATGTCTCTGAGTACTTTTAGTCCTTGTGAATACACTGTGTTTGTTTTTTATTCTTTTCCTTTTAGCAGCTGAAAATCAAACAATACATGGCTAAATATATTATGGGCATCTATAGTTTCAACATATCTGATCTACCTCAGGCTTTAGCACCAGCTAAGAGTGCTGTTAAAACATTGTTTTTCAGATCTTTCATTATTGGCCTTAAAATGCTTCTTACAAGAAGGATTGATTGACTGTGAAGATTTAAAATGTTGCAAAATATGTTACGTTGATTTTAACAACTTACTACCAATAAAATATAAAATAACACCTTGCTATTGGTCAAAAATTTGTCTCAAGTTTTACAGTAATACATGTTTTTTTTTTGCTGAGAAAATTTTGTGAAAACCTTTTACTCCAAGTTTATTTATATATATATATATATATATATATATATATATATATATATAAATATATGCACAGGGTGTCCAGAAAGTTTTGCCTGATTTTTATTTTATTGTACATATATATAATCAGGGAAACTTTCTGGACACCCTGTACATATAAAATTTGAATACTGAATCGAAAGTTCAAGCTCTATGAGAGTTCATAGCAGAGTAAGAAGTTCAATTTCAATGAGTAGTGTAGAAGCATACGATATACCATTTGCACAAATATTATATAGTTTAGTGCAAAGTTACACAAGGTATGATTTTTAATCAAATTAAACAAAAAAAAAAAAATGGCATTAGAAACAATACTTGTCAGGAATGATAAAGGAGGGAAGTCTGAAATTTTAACTGTATATTAATGAAGATATCCTATTGGGAGTGAGTCTGATATGTGGTAGGTACAGTAACAACTTTGCACTTGTTTCAGTCTTAGATCTTCTCAGTAATATATACTCTAACATGTACTTAGCAGATTTTAGGATGACTTATAAGACAATTTAAAATAATGACAATAGAAATTTTTCCAGGGATGCTTTTATGTAGAACATATAGTTTAGTGCAGGCTAACAATGTAGTTGGCTCAAAAGGAGTTTTAGTCAAAATGTATCCATAATTAGAAAAAAAAAACTCATTAGCATTAATGACAGTTCTTTTCGAGAAGTGTGATCCCTGGGAAATTTTCCAGCATCAGTTAATTATATTACATAATCAGTGGATAATTTCATGTAAAAACTATATTCTTTCAGTTATTCTAAGGTCTGTTATGTGTTAAACCACCTCAATGAAGTACAGTCTAATACAACTGAAACATATCCAGAGTTATCATTCTTACCAAGAATTAAAAATACACAGCCCATTGCATATCTCCAGTTAATGTTTTAATCAATTTAAATTGCCAAGTTCTTCCCCTTGTCGTTCTTACAAAAACTAAACTTCTTTCCGTTAATCGTTACAGGGACTCTGATGATACTCCTACTTTTGTGTCTTACAGTCTTCTTTAGATTTTAGTCTTCATCTGCTAGGTTTAACATTTTCTAAAGATCTTGTCTGGAATTGTATTAGATCTATTGTTAATTCAGCTGCTCTGAAGTATGGTTCTCTATAACAAAATGACCATTATCTTTCTTCCAAATATATTCATCCGTTTAAGTTTATTCATCCTTGCATGGAATAATACTTTCACATTCAAGCTAGTGTCTCTTGTACTATTTTTCTCCTCCTTGATCAAATTCAAAAGCAAGCAAAACTTGTTCCACAGTTAAATATGAACTTAATTCTAGTGTTGATCTTTTATGACTTTTAAAAGTGTTTCACATTTGATTTTTTTCTTTCATTTTCTTTAGTAACTCTTAACATACTAATTAGTTGCACGAGGGCCTGGATCAGAAATTCTTATCACTAAAGATTTTTATCATATTTGAATTTTCATTGATAAAAGTTGTTTTTGGTTCACAATTACCTATATGCTCTACATGTAAAATTTCACTCTAGCAAAATTTCTAATACTAATACTCTATAATCGATTACCTTACTATATGTCTTTATATATCTAGATGGCCTTAAGGAGAAAATCTTCAATCTTAGCCTAAAAGACAAACTGTATAGTTTCATCAATGAATTAAAACATGTCAAATAGCAAACTTTGAAGACCACATGCCATATTAATTTTATGGAATTTACTCTAAATAAAACATAATCTCATGAAATTAGATTCAATATGGTGTTATTTAAGTTAATCTGAAATAAAATATTGGAAAAATACGTTTAAGATCTTATAGGAATTGAATCTTTAGGAATTTGAAATTCTTCATCAATAGTGATATCAGCCATATTTGAAAGTTCATCGTCACTGTATGATAAGGTATCCTCCTCATCAGCAGGTAACGGTGAATTTGATTCGAGTTCTGATGAATCTAAAGAAGCTTCTTTATCTGAATCCAACACGCCCCGGATGCTGTCTAAAATAGTAGGATGTGGTTTGTGAAAGCCAGGAATTAATATGAGGCTTTTCTCTGAGTAAGGTTCAATGAAGTTAGCAACATAGGATGCACAGCCTCTTGGGTCATGATCACCATTTTTGGCAGGTTTATTCCAAAACGTCCTTTGTGAAGCTGGAAATGGCTTTTGTTTGTTGAGTCGAATTTCTTCAAGAAGCCATTGAGTAAGTTCAGGGGAGAAATATTTACTGAACGTTTGCTGTACTTTGCTTCTAGAGCGAATGAGGAGCATCTTGGCTACAGTGTTTGGATGTAAGAAGGCTTTTATAGCTCTCCATACGCCCTGGAAGACTGGACTGTGGTTAAGGCATATCACCATGCCGAGACGTTCTGGATAGTGATTGGACATGATCTGAGTAACACCATAACCGAGGCGTGGGTTGCATAAAGGAAGTCTCAAACCTGAAGTGATAAAAGCAAATAATAGTTAGAATTATATTTCTCAATTTTATTATCTTACATTCAAACCCATTAATATTTTATAGAAATATTATTGTCTGTAAAGGATAGCCAATTAACTGAACATAAAGAGAATTTTATGAAAATGTTATTCTGGTTTGAGAGTTTATTTGAAGTCAGTGTAATATCTATAGACACTGACAGTGAGATGACTATGAAACAAAAGCAATTGAGGTACCAAAACTATGGTGATTGGGCACACTGAATTATTAACTGTTGGGTACTCTTGCAAAATTATCTAAAAATGGTTATTTAAATGGAATCAGTGAAACTGGGAAGTTTCAGCTATGTTATCAACAAAGCTGACATTAATATGTAATCTTTGAAACAATTAGTCACACTAAATATGCCTATTGTTTATTTGCCTAATCATAATCAGAGATACCTATCACCAGATTAATTATTACGCTGTTTTACATCTAGTGGAAAGGAAAGAAAAGAGTTGTATCTCTGAAAATATTATTAGCTATGCAAATAAAGAAGAAACATTATGAACTCAACCCAAAGGGGACATATTTTACAGCATTTATACTGATCTGCTTCTTCTCTATCAATCTTTTAAATATGTTTGTCTCATCGGCATCCCACATCTATTTAGATAAGTCATGAACTGAATTGGACTATATAATTATGAAAGCTAGACGATCAATAATATATATGACTATAATTGATTATATTCTTGAGCCAGTCAATGAAACCGTAAATGAATTTCACAACTATATTTTATTCTCATTATTGAAAGCATTGAGGTAAAATAATCAGGGGAATGAAAAATATAAAGGGGAATGAAAATATCTTTATTGTTAGGTTTCCTTTTTACATTTAATATTCTCAAAATATCCTCAAATAAATATTGCATTTTTAAAAAAAAAGGACATTGAACCATGGTGACTACTGATGATGCAGTCTTTTCATGGAAGAATATGCCTGAATGTTTTCTTGTTACTTGGCTCTAGAAACAAATGAAACAATTTATAACAGTGTGTTGTATCTCTTCCGAGGTGCAGCTAGAATGGTAAGAGTTAAGTGTTTAGCCAAGGATACTGTATCTTGTCATCTGCCTTGTGCAGAGTCGGTCTTTTCTCAATTGCAGATGTTTATTTTTTAGCAACCAATGTTCTAGCAGATCAAATTGGACCGCATCTCTTATGGAATTGGTTGAAATTTTCTGTGTATTTGAAATTCGTTGGAGTATCTCAGCTCTTAAGTTGCTTGAGTGAATATTTGCAGCTTGCAGGATACATGTGTAGTAACGCCGTGCGCATGCGTAGAATTAAACAACCAAGCGTTCCCGCTCAATTCATTCTCTTTCTCGCTGGCCAGCGATTGAGCATGGACGTATTTAAGCTGTCTCTCTACATCTTTCGGACTTACACTCGACAGCTCGCTCACAACTACAGAACAACGTCCCAACAACTATGCTCATACACACAGAAGCTGTAACAACAAGAACTAAAGATGTATATATTTACCACCTAAATAAAGTGTTGTTTAAGTTGATAGTCTGGAGTTCAGCGTTCCGTTATATTCTAAGTTTATAGTAGGAAAGTCAGGTATACATCTAAAGATGTATAACCAACTTTCCTATACA
>NC_068983.1:100485904-100499868 GCF_001194135.2 Octopus bimaculoides
CATGTGTAGTAACGCCGTGCGCATGCGTAGAATTAAACAACCAAGCGTTCCCGCTCAATTCATTCTCTTTCTCGCTGGCCAGCGATTGAGCATGGACGTATTTAAGCTGTCTCTCTACATCTTTCGGACTTACACTCGACAGCTCGCTCACAACTACAGAACAACGTCCCAACAACTATGCTCATACACACAGAAGCTGTAACAACAAGAACTAAAGATGTATATATTTACCACCTAAATAAAGTGTTGTTTAAGTTGATAGTCTGGAGTTCAGCGTTCCGTTATATTCTAAGTTTATAGTAGGAAAGTCAGGTATACATCTAAAGATGTATAACCAACTTTCCTATACATGTATATGTTGATACTTTTTCCTTAAGGCAGTCGAACATTATTTCAAATTTACAACTTCTAATACACAATGAAGGTGAACAACAAAAATAATCTTGGCAGAAGAAATAATAACGAAACAATCAAAATAATAATCGATAAAAAAAAATCAATAATATCTGATGACAAAATCAGAACTTAACATAAATTCATTGAATTCTTTGTTGAACTGATGAAAAAATCGATAAAGCAAACTATATAAATTGAAAGTCAACAGCATTATGTACGAACTCAGATTTAAGGGATCTATTTGTTTATCTAAGGAATGAGAGAATGATTAGGAGAGTGTGAGAAAGAAAAATGTTCTTTGAATGTTTGTGTATAGCTGTATGTCTATGTGAATGCATGAAATAAATAAATACTTGAGAGGATTATGTGCTCATGTCAGAAAATATGAGTGGTTGCGTTTACGCATGAATATACATTCGCATGTGTGTCGTTAAATCGTCACTATTTTCACTACTATTACCGCTATCATAATTATCATCGTGCGCATGAAACAAAGTATAAAGTGTCGTACGAATACATACCTGTGCAATCAATGATGAACACCCACGTGGTAACACCAGGTCTCATTGTTACTTTGGCATTTTCAATAAGGTACGTCACGTGTCTGATAGAATCTTCAACTGTGATTTTCCGTGCGGTTGTCTGTATGAAACTGGAATAGATAACTGGACGGCCCAATTCATCAAACCCGACTTGTCTCTAAGTAAGAAAATAAATAACAATACTCAATAAATTCAACAATAAACATATTTGGATGAACAAAGTTCTCTATTAATCACAATAGGAATATATACTTAAATTACATTTTTAAAACTTAAAATTTTAAATAAAATTGCTCCAACCTTATATTTACATAAACTGGCTTTTAGTATGCAGAAGACTTGTTATTTGTGCTGCTGAATATTATTTGAACGGGCGATGTCTTTGCCATAAAATGTGCAACTTCAAAAAATTGAAACCTGAGACTTACGGATTAATTTCGTTTGTTTGAAGGCTTAACTCTGGATACAATATGATGGGGAAGAAAGTGGATCAATGTACAATTAAATGGAGCAGAGTTGTCCACGCAGTGTAGTCAGTGATAGATAGGGACAGAATTTGGAACATAACAGTGATGGATGAGAGCTTCCACAATGCAGATAATGATAGTGTGGAACCTAGATCACACTATAATTAATGACGGAAGTAAACCACGATACTAATGGAGTTTGGGTTATTAGTATGACGTCATCTAGTAATAAGGATAAAATCAGGGTTACATCTAGCCTATACGAAATGTACTGCGATTATTGCTGTTGCTAGCAGAATCGTTAGCACGCTGGGTAATGCTTAGCGGTATTTCGCCCGTCTTTACGGTGAAAGTTCGAATTCCGCTGAGGTCGACTTTGCCTTTCATCCTTTCGGAGTCGATAAGATAAGTGCCAGTTATGCACTGGGGTCAATTTAATCGACTGGCTCCTTCCCCAAAAATTTTAAGCCTTGTGCTTTGGTAGAAAGGATTATTATTATTATTATTATTATTATTATTATTATTATTATTATTATTATTATTATTATTAAAAAGGTCGCACAGTATCCAATATAGTGATGTTGTTGATTGAAGATATTGTGTCTACTGGGGTTTGTACTGCCTGTCAAGTCACAACAAGGACCTCAGACAGTACTTCACGCAATATGCGTGCTGTTCCAAGTAAATCCGAGATGTGTGCAGAGCGATGAAACCATTCTGCATGCACTCGTCCAGTGCCCGACAATTTCTAACGTGTGGGTTTATGTCGAGCACTTGCTGTCGCGTGTCGCATGGGTCTGGCTATCAATCGAATCTATTGTTAAGATTGCTCCGCCCTCTTCCTTTGGTCGGGAAGGCCGGGCAGTTTTCATCTGCCTGGCGGCCATGGCGAATGAGGTTGTGTGGTGGACAAGACTGAAAGTGCTGAAGACGGGGACTTTCCTCTCTAGTGAATTTCTGATCAATTTTTCAGGTTCCACTTGAAGAGGCGGATCAGAGTGAGGAGGGAGGTGCTCCCTTGTAGCAAATTTATTGAAAGGTGGATGAGAGCGGCGAGCATAGTTCGTGTGAACTGGCCTGCTCTGAGCATGTGCTTCTGAATGGAATAAGAAAGAGAGGAAGCACTTGCCTAAGTGGTCAAGGAAACCGTAATTTTCTGTGGGGTTTGCATGGTTTTTCTCATGGAAGTCTTCCCCACCTATTGGGGAATTGTAATTGTTTAACTTTATTATTTTTTAAAATATTGTTATATATGTTTACACGGTAAACCCCTCCGTTTGTGATTTGTATTTGCGTTCCTGTGTGTTCTGTGTAGGCCTATGTGGCTAATAAAGAAAACATTATTAAAGTCGGCGAGTTGGCAGAATCGTTAGCACGCCAGGCAAAAATGGTTAGCGGCATTTCATCCGTCTGTACGTTTTGAGTTCAAATTCTTAAGAGGTCGATAAAATAAGTACCAGTTTAGTACTGGGTCGATATAATCGACTAAGCCCCTTCCCTGAAATTGATGGTCTTGTGCGTAGAATTAAACAACCAAGCGTTCCCGCTCAATTCATTCTCTTTCTTGCTGGCCAGCGATTGAGCATGGACGTGTTTTTGCTGTCTCTCACCATCTTTCGGACTTTTACACTCGACAGCTCGCTTACACCTACATAACAACGTCCCAACAACTATGCTCGCACAATCAGAAGCTGTAACAACAAGAGCTAAAGATGTATATATTTACCACCTAAATAAAGTGTTGTTTAAGTTGATAGTTTGGAGTTCAGCGTATCGTTATATTCTTTAATTTTTATATACGAAAGTCAGGTATACATCTAATGATGTATAACCAACTTTCCTATAAGGTATTGTCTTCGAAGGCAGAACCTGAATCACAATATAATTCACAGTCAAATGGCTACTTTACAGTATCTAGTTCTGTACTGAAATATGATTTTAAACTTTATCAATAATCGACTTTAGTTTCACCAATCTTGGATTGATAAGATTAGAACCCAAGAAATATTAGGTTCAATTCAACCCTTCTATAAAAAAAAAGAACAATTCTTGTGCCCTACATTCAAAGCAAACATCTATTTTCCTTATATTTCAGTTAGTTTTATAGTGAGTTTGCAACAGATTCCCTTTGGGAATTCAGTTTCGTTTTTCCTATAATTTCCATTAAGACTTCATCTTCTTGATAACTCAATACATTAGTGAAGACATCATTTTCAAGCGTTGATCAGAACTAGGTTTAATTAGTGAAACGATTTATTGTTTTATTGCATTAATCACTAAGCTAATCAACTAAATATCTCAATAGGACATATTTGTAATTAAGATCGACTATAAACAAAAGGTTAAAGGTACAACGTCAATTTCTATGTGCCTCCAGATGATGCAACAAAATAGCTATTATGCAGTCAGTCGCAAGACTTGCTAGAAATAGCAGCGAAATTTCCCTTAAATTCTACCACTTTAAAATAAGAGAATACGTTGGATTCTGTAGTCCTGAAAGTCTCTGAAAAAATAGGATGGCTACGGTTGGAATGCCGTTGATCGTAAACATTTTGACCTGGTATTGAACATCAATAACAAATAGCACGTAACTAACTTCAACATACTCGGTAAGACAGGCCTGGTAGAAATAACAGCTATACTGCCATTCAAGTTTATCTTAAATAAGGAAGAACACAATGCATACGTTTTCTATAAATATGTCACGGCGTCTTTGAGGGAAGGAAAAAAATTATCAACCACACCGCTAGTTGACACATTATTAATTAGCCTGGAAAAAAACATAGATTACATGGGAAAATGCGAGCAAGAGAAATAATATTAAGATTATAAACCCAGAAAATTACAGGCCAAGTTATTATACTTGGAAAAGTTCAGGACAACTTATTACATCTGGTGAAGTACAGAACAAGATAATTTTTACTTAATTTATTGCAGCTAAGGATAAAATTTGAGTATTAAAAATTATTTGATTTTAATTTACAGAATAACATTATAATTAAAAAAGGTATCATTTTCTTAATGAACCATCATTTTCTTAAATGACATGCTAGAATACTTAGAAAATGAGAACCAGAAGTACCAATATGCAAAGTAGAATAGTGTATATGGTAGGCAAATTCATTATGTAAAAAGTAGGCATTGGTTCAGGACTAAAAATGTGAAGACTTGGCAATAACTTTACTGTGAATTTGTTGTTATAGGTAGATTTTACTGTAATATATAACTAATTTTTGTATTATTCTATTTATTGTAATAACTAATTATGTACTACTATTATTTTTATAACCTATTTTCAAATTTCTAATTATTAATTAATAATTTTTAAAAATGAATTTTTAAAGTGCAAAAATATTTTGTGTTATTTTTCATTTTTAATAGAAGTAACAAGTAATAACAGATAGAAATAATAACTTGTAATAAAATGTTTAGCTTTAATAAAAGCTACTATTTTCTAGATCTAAATATTTTATTTGAAATTTTATCCTTATCTGCAATATTTTAAGTAAAAATTTTCTTGTTCTGTACTTTACCAGATGTAATAAGCTGTCCTGAACTTTTTCAAGTGTAATAACTTGACCTGTAATTTTCCAGGTTTATTATCTTAAGAATATTAGTTCTCTTGCTCGCATTTTTCCATGTAATATATATCTATATAATAAGGCAGTGAGCTGGCAGAAGCCTTAGCATGCTGCGCAAAATGCTTAGCAATATTTCGTCCCTCTTTGCGTTCTGAGTTCAAATACTGCCGAGGTCGACTTTACCTTCCATCCTTTCGGGGTCGATAAAATAAGTACCAATTGAGTACTGGGGGTCGATGCAATCGACTTACACCCTCACCCTTGTTCCAAAATCTGAAACCAATATATAAGTGTATACAGTACGTGTGTATATATATCTGAAACTAATATATGTGTACACAGTATGTGTGTATACATATCTGCTCATCCTCAGCTTCTGTCACAACTCATTAATCACAATTGTGTAATTAGGTAATTCCACTGGTTGCTATACCTACCATCCCCACTTCGCCTTACATCTTCCTTATGTATGTGCGTCTATGCTATTATTGTATACGTGACGTTCTGTCCACTTCTCAGGTTGCATTCTCTCTTCTTTTACCTCACTTGATCTGACCTTCATCAAATACCTCATATTTCAACTGACTTGAATCCTGTAACAAACTCCTTTATTCCTTTCACACTTCTTTTCTCCCACAACTTTATATCATTTATCTTTTACTTGTTTCAGTTATTAGACTGCGGCCATGCTGGGGCACCGTCTTCAAGAATTTTTAGTCAAATGAATCGACCCCCAGTACTCATTTTATTATTTTTTTTTTTTTGTTAAGCTTGGTACTTATCCTATCATTCTTTTGCCGAACCGCTAGGTTACGGGAACGTAAACACACTAACACCTGTCGTTAAGCAGTGGTGGTGGACACACACACACACAATATATATATATATATATATATATATATATATACTGCGTAACACCTTGGGTACTATAGGTAGGGAAGCAAGTTTCTTATCACACAGCTGCACCTGCTGCCTCTGCGCCTGCCACCTCTGTGCCTGCCATAGCTGCACCTTTATTGACATTGTTTCTTTTTACCCAAAACGGTTAAGATTTTTCTTCTTTACAGAATAAAATTTATTTCATTTTATTTGTATTTCTTGTTGCTGACGTTGAACATAGATAGTATCCTCAGATTTTATTTTACCATCAAGTATATGCAATAATAAATCTCCAAGCGAGATATAGACAGTAGCAGCACGACATCGTGAAGTATGTTTGCCACCTAAATGTGGCTAACCCCTAAGGGTCGATGCTACTGTAACTTGTAGCCCCAGGAAGACATCTCATCCAGCTGGCTATTGATATACTATCAGTATTTGCAAAGGGAAGTCATCATCCAATCTCCAGCCAGACGTGATACACACGGACACGAGTTTCTGGGTTTTTGCAAATACTGATAGGGCACAAACAGTGTGTCAATAGCCAGCTGGAGGAGATGTCTTCCTGGGGCTACAATCTACAGTAGCATCGACCCTTAAGGGTTAGCCACATTTAGGTGGCAAATATACTTCACGATCAAGTACATGGTTTCTATTTTTGTGAAATTATTTTTCTTTATATTTAATATTTCTGTACAATTAATCTTACCTGTTATAGTACAGAAAACTATTCAGCCTTGTAGGCAACTGATAGTGTTGAAAATAACACATCAGAAGATACGACATTGACGTATTGAGACAAAGTAAGAGCATTTGTCCAAGAAGACACGAATGTGCGCTTGAGAAGGAAAGGGTAGAGGGAAAATGAATAAAGGGACTTTTGTGTGCCGATACATTAACTAATAGTAGAACAGCAAGATTAATAGAAACTAGACCAAAAAAATTCCTAACAATCAAAAGACAACTAGACATGATAATATATATAATAGATAAAATAATACAGCGCCAGGTTGGATACTCCACAATATCTGAACAGTTATCACCAGACTTATCGAATGCAAATCATACCAGTGTCAATCGATTTCTTCTTCCATCTGACAATAATCGCTAAAAAAAAAAATATATAAAAATAAGCTAGGGTTGATTCAGTTTGCTATGATTCTCTCACATAAAAATAAAGCTCGATGCCTTGTTATATAAATTACGTGTTGGATAGTAAACATCATGCCAACGTGTCTTCATGTTTGTTTGAGCGAGGATTGGATTTAGTGTCATGTGTTTGTTTGCTCAACAAAACTACCTTATCTTCATTGTATTAAAGATTAAGTCGTTGAGTATTTCACAGACAATTATTATTAATATATTGTTTGGATAGATTCAGCTGACAAAGTATGTGATACAAATGATTCTTGGAATTATGCGTACAAGGCACTTCAACGGACTTCCAACGTTTACGTCAACCTGGTCTTCTTCACAAGACTTAGGTTGACTCCAGTTCATCATAAAAGGCATTCGCTTCAGACACCGTACAATGGGATAGAACAAGAAATATTCTAATTGAGAAGTGGCGCCATATATTATAATTACTACGCATGAATCACATGCACAATAGTTAACAATAAAAGATACTAACTTTTACAACAACTGTGTCTCATTGAGTAATCGTCTAATCTGCATCAAACTTTTATTTCAAGATATTTCTGTTGATACTGAAAATATTTCTGTACTAGCTTTCTTTTTACCATAAGACAACATGCAAAATTTACTCTATTTTCTGCTTTCTTGAGCAAGTTTTACTAGTTTCACGATCGACCAGATTCTAATAAATTTTTACTTCTTTCAAGAATATTCTTTCAGGCTTTCTGTAGCAGCTCTATTCTTTTATCCATATGATTAATCATTCAAAGACTTATTTTCTTATTCTTCCTTATCTTTGACCAACACATAATCTATGGATGCCATTACTGTTAATATTATTTAGCACTCTTTGAAACGTTGATCAAAATTAGATTCATTCAGTGAAATGATTTACTGGTTAATCAAGCAATCCAAACTAAATATTTGTATAGAACATCATCTATATAATACTAAAATTCAATTTATGTTTGTCTTGTTTGTGTTTCTTGTTTTTTTTTTTTCGCCGAAACTGTGCATTGATAGAAGAGAACGTTTCGACCTATGTACTTTTGTGCATACACGTTTGTGCATGAGAAGCTGTCAAGGGAACTCGATCGCTTGTGGGGTCAAAGACAAGAATTTTGCTCATTATACCGAAACTTTTGGAAATGAGAAGAGAACGCGCTAGATGTATACTCATACAGTGGACGATTTATAATAATTAAAAAAGTAGAAGAGACATATAGGCACATACATATTCGCATATATACAGAGTATGTGCGTATTTTTCAAAATCTTTTCCTCTTTCTCTTCCTACTCCATCTCCTTTCTTCTATTCTCCCTCTCTTGCTGTGCGCACACACACATGTTTTCAACATCACTTTTACAAATGTAAAACTGAAAGAATTTTATCATATAAATCTTCTCTCTGAATCATTGAAAATACTCTTGGCGTCCATACAAATATTTTTGTTTATTAATTCGGATTCACAATATCAAGATTTTTCAGAAGTAGGGTGAGATGCAAGGACTTGGAGATACGCTGCATTTATCTCGCCTGATTAGAATTTGATAATTTGTTCCTTCTCATGGTGGGATTATAGTTCAAATTGCAATCAGTTGAAGTACAGTTTACTAGGTTGAAGCTGGTCACGAAGTCAGAGGATCACGTAACATTATAAATGATAGTTGCAACTTAAGTTACAGCTACATTAGGTCTGTGAATGCATCATGTGACAGCATAGATAATTGCACGCTGTGTCCGGTATTACGCCACGTGGCAATATGAATGACAATTGCGCCACGAGTCAAAGCTATTTGCTTAACATAGGTGATTGGAAGATTTTAGAAGAGTGGTAGATTCATGTGGAGGTGCTGGTGGTGAGAGTAATTTGAGCAAAAGTAGCTGGGAGAATTCGTTGCTGATCTCAAGATGAAAACAATGAGATTCGTGGAAAGTGTAAATTAAGTACCCAGAGACGGTTCGTCTCTGAGTGAAGAGTGTTGCCTGGAAAGCAGACATGAGTAAGGATTGAGAGGTTTTAGTCTCAATGAGGAAGAGACGTGTAGTTTGCGTCTTGGTGAGAGGTGACATGCTGTCGGGTGTCAGGTTGGATTGGATTCCATATATGATAGAGAAGATGAAGTAGAATTATAAAACTGTTTTCGTTTTTGGTATCTCGGGAAGTGTAGAGTGTGTCGATGTGTTGTGACGTCACGATAACTTCCTGCTAAGAGCCCTAAGATTCTTGTCCGAATGATTGCAACAGAGTGAAGTCCGTCAAGGACCACCATGGGTCAGTGATGATATTAAACCGGGCGTTGTGATGTGCAACGCTTCTCCCCCAAATGGAAGGACATCTACCCATATTAAGTCAATGATAATCTACCATTATATCGATTTATAATTGCTTGATTTTAATTTACAGAATAACCAGAATACAATTTTCCAGAAATACCAATATATCGTTTTATAATTGCTTACAGAAAATAGATATGTAGTTGTATATATACGAGAATGTGTATATCTATATTTCGCTCTCTCTCTCTCTCTCTCTCTCACACACACACACACACACACACACACACACAATTTCCCAAACACTAGACTTTCATAAAAGAAATTACAAAACAATGATTACAGGTGCACCATCAAACACCTTTATACATTATGAAATGTTTTAAGAACTGCTGCAGATGATCAGTTACGAATCTTGGTAAGCGATCATTCAACGATTCGTTGATTTTCCCCATCTCTTCTTTGACAGTTCATATTTTATGTACTAGGGGCAATAACAATTGTAAGAAGAAGAAAAAGAATAGTAATACAAGGACGAGTGCTGCGAGACTTGAAAAGGATACTGAAAACAACAGTAGTAGGAAGAGGTTCGGAGGTGGAGTAAGAGAGAGCCTATAGCGACAGTAACAGTTAATGTTTGGAAAATCAATAAAGCAATCTATAAATAGATTCAATAAACGTTAGGAAAACACCATGTTCTTCTTGGTGATATCAATAGATTTTAGTTTTTCCGTTGGGCTTTTCATATTCTGTTTTAATTTTCCATCGTTTCGCTGCATCAGGTACGTAACGTAATTTCAGTTGAACAGCGATCTACATTTACATTACTCGTTCTCAAATGTTAGATATTGATCAAAAGAATTTATTATATTATTGTATGCAAATCTCTGTGTTTGCAGAAGAGAGAAGAGCACAGCTTTTCTATTCAATAGTGTTTGTGTAAAACAGGTGGTATTTAGTCATATATAAAAAAAAACGTCGGTGTGCGCAATCGAAACAGCATTAAATTAAAATTGCCATCTGTGAATCATACTAAATGCATTGTTCGACTAAAGGTAGTACTCCAGCATGACCGCAGTCAAATGACTGAAATAAAAAAAAAGAATAAAATAATACACCGTAGAAAAGCATGTTGCTGTAGCATCTGTCTGAGAGAAAATCTCTTCATTGACGCGTTGAACTAATAAAAGTCGAAATAAAACGAATATCGTCGCAGCAGTAACGTATAGAACGGTAGACGCGTTTGCCCCTTCTTGGGATTTGTTAATAATGTGCATCCATTTGTCACATGCTTGAAAGAAAATCCTGCCTCGTTATATAAGAAACAGCGAGTGCGTCTAAAGTTCCCATGTCTCAGTGCTTCGAAGATGGTTGTTTTTGCTTCGGTATATAAATCGTGTTTCGAACACGTCTATAGCGATATTTTTAGAAAGACTCCCTCCCGTCCCGTTTTCTCCCCAATTTTTTTTTCCCAAAACCCCCGTTTTCGGATACGGAGATTCCGGAAAATTGCCAAAAATCGGCATTTTGAAATTTGCACCCCCACCATCAATTTCTTCATTTTTGACTTTTTCCCCTAACCCTTACCCTAAAACCTTAACCACAAAAAATTTTTGAAATTTTTTTCAGAATCATAATCTCCGCATTTTCCCGCATATTTTGGAAAAAAAAAAAAAAAAATTCTGAAAAAAGTAACCGTACACTGCGAGGGGAGGGGTGTGTGATTTTTTTTCCCTTTTTTTAAATTGAAATTTTACAAAAATTATTGGAAATATTTTTCAGAATCATAATCTTCGTATTTTTCCGCATATTTTGAAAAAAAAAAAAAAAAAAAAAAAAAAAAAATTTAAATAAGTAAAAGATGAAGAAATTAGTGGGTGGGCGGAGGGGTAATTTAAAAATGCCGAATTTTGCCAATTTTCTTGCAGATTCGTATTCTACAGATGGCTATACATAAACATATAATATTTTTCTATGTTGGAAGTGTTTCATGATTTTGCTTTGCGATTGCTTGTAGTTCTTGTAAACTTTGTGGGAGCTTGTAGGTGGTCTCTTGATCTACTGACTGACTCATCTCCATTAACTCACACGCTACTGCCTTAAAAACAGAAAAAATAGATAATGTAGTCTGGGTTTCTTGCACACAGGAGAATGACGAATAGTCACGGTCGGAATATCTTTGATCATAGGTGCCCTTGATTAGGGCTGACCTGAATCTAAAGAACAATAGCAACAGTAACATCGGAAGCCCCAGGTACTGTGGTAAAAAGTACATCATTAGAGATAACTGCGGAGAAACAACAACTATTAAACTTCGACCAAGTCTATTTTTCTTATCTGTGCTGTTACCAGCATCAGTATTTATGTGGATATAGTTATCAAGGGCGCCTCCTACAAGGCAGCTGAACCTGCTAGAAGTAACAACCAAATCTTTCTTGTATCATGCACCATGGTCATTTTGGAAATAACATTCGATAATGTAATTCAAGACATGTCTCAAGGAAAAAAAAAAAAAAAAGGAAAAGAAAAAAGATGATTAAGACTAGACATCAACAACGTCAAACTACATATCTACCTGCCTGCCTAATCAGAGTTGACCATATTTAAACATCAAAAACAATGTCATTTCCAAAAGTTGATTAAATCTACTAAACTACTAAGTTTCTCTCTATTATGATACGATGTCTTATCCACACAAATGTCACGTATATGCCACAAAAGTAGGATGAAATTAAAATAAGAAAGGAAGGACTGGAATTCGGTTCATGTTTTATAAAAAAAAAGTCCTTGGTATAATGATGTTGAGAGTAATATATAATCACGCGGAGGAAGTGTTACATAGAAAATTTACACACAAAAAAAAAAGAGAGTAAAGAAAACTTGCATATTTGTTGTAAGTCGTCCTTACGGACCCACCAGAACATAAAACCACACAAACAGAACTGAAAATCCCTTGAAATCAATAACATGAAACGCTTTAATAATTTTGGCAGCCGTGTTAAATAAATATGCTAATACAAAAGAAACGTGATATCAGTTTTATTGAAAGTGAAGTTAGTTATTTTCGTTCTTTCTTTCTTTCTTTTCACTGTTTTGTAGCAGAAGAATTGTGAAAATAAATTCCGTGATAACAAAATGTCGTTAATTTTAATCTGAGATAAATCAAGTGCTACATGTTCTTGAATATAGAAGCTGCTAAACAATTTGTTCAATAAGATGAAGTTTTTATTTCAACAAATAATATTTAAAATGAAAACAAAAACTGATAAACCAATATAAAAGAAACATAAATATTCTAGAACTTGATGACAGATGTAGTTTTAGCTGTGTATTGTCTATTACTGGTCTAAACCATTTCATGTATACATTTGCTTTTCTAAAAGCATCAATGTAACTGAAAATTTCTTAGAATGCGATGGACTTCACTTATATTGTAGGTGAGAAATCGATCTGAACACCTTTAATAAGTGTCTTCCTTCAACAAATAAGATATGATCTGTTAAGACATAGACTTAATCCTTCATTGGTCATTGTGTTATATAAACAATCAATATGTCTTTGTGATAAAAATATTTAGTGACTTCCTTTCGCACGATGTGAACGAAAATTAGATACTAAGGGGAAATACTTTATTTGATGAAAGCACGAAATTTAAGAGTATTAAGTAAAGAAAGAAACAAAATTAAGATAGAAAGAAAAAGGAAGAAAGAAAGATAAAACGAAAGAGAGGATAAGGCACAAATACTTCAAAGAAAATCTAGAAATCATGCATACGAACATAGGTATATAAGCGTATTTGTACGTGCATATGCTTATTGATTTATACAGTTAATGTAAGGAAAATACTCTTAACGAATTTATTTTGTTATTAGCTTTAAAGTGGAATAGCTTTTAGCAGAATCAGAACCGTCATATACTATCAAAGAATGTCACATGAAAGTCAAATCAAAGCGAGAAGCAATGCTTCAGCTGCTTTTAGTTTTGTTATTCAAGTGAAATGAATTTATGAAGTGTCAAGTTATGGAAGCTAATTTAAAAGAATATTTAAGACATCGATCCAAGTTTAAAGCAACGAAAAGAAAGGGTCAAATGTTATCGGAGAGTTTGTGGCAAAGAACCATTTCCACTTTCGTAATAAGTGTTAAAATCAATTCCTTTGTCAATGATTATCGTTTTCATTGGCTGGTTTCTGATGATGTTGACTGGTTGCCATCATTTCATTTTCTAATTCATGAGATATTCTTTTTTCTAATAGTTGTCTTCGTTTTGTTCATCTATGTATCAGATTTTCAAAGTTTTTTTTTTTTGCTGAAGCTGTTTTCTTAAATTGTTTATCTGTATATCATGTCTCAATTATCAATAATAAACAAGGCCCAAGACTTTTAATCTAAGGAAAGGATATGTTAAATCAATTTACTCAATTCAGTATATCACTACTTATTATTTTATCAACTCACATGTTTGACAGGTATTTCAATTAGAACTTAAGAAACGGAAAGAACAAAGTGGGATACAAAGAAAATTATTTGTTCAAGATGTAACTCATTCCTTGTAATCCCACCACGTTGTGCACTGATCTAAGTCAGTAATTTCAACTTTTTCGATACACATAAATATATATGTATGTATATATATATATAAATATATAAATACACACACACACACACACACACACACACACACA
>NC_068983.1:100500149-100507042 GCF_001194135.2 Octopus bimaculoides
ATATATATATATATATATATATATAAACATTTGTCCGGCGCACTCACAATTTTCCCATCTCACCGCCAGATACGCAGTAAAGATAATCCTCTCCAGTATAGGCACAATCAGAGCGTAACCAACATCGGCGGCATTTGTACTTAGAACGTAACAGCATTTTGCCCAGCGTGCTAACAATTCTGCCAGCTCGCCACATTACGTGTATAAAATAGGCCAAAATATTTTCATTGAGCGTAAAGTACCCCACGAAAAAGAATATGTTGGCAAATCATTTGTCATCAATTTTTCGTCTTCAGCGTCTAATGTAACCAGTAACAAAAATATTGTGATCGAATAACTGAGAATTCAGAGCTATAACGTTTGACCCACAAGATGGAAATAGAGATAATGTCCGACCGAAACCATTAAGAGATAAACAAAGTAGTAATGATCATGTAAGTAGAAATCGTGTCCGTGTGTATAAAGATAAAAGAAGGCATCAAGAATCTCTTGTAATGATACTGATTTCAAGTTTTGGCACAAGGCCAGAAATTTCAGAGGAGTGGGTAAGTCGATTACATTGACCCAGTTCTCAACTGGTACTTATTTTATCAACCCCGAAAGGATGAAAGGCAAAGTCAACCTCTGCGGAATTTGAACTCAGAAAGTGAAGACGGACGGAATGCTTCCCAGCATTTCGTCCGGCATGCTAACGATTGTACCAGCTCGCCACCATTGTGTAAGCACAGAATATTGGTTTCAAATTGTGGCACAAGGCTAAACATTTGGAGCGAGGGGGTAAGTCGACTACATCGATCCAATTAGTACTTATTTTATCGACACCGAAGCAGAACTTCAACCCGGAACGTGAAGACGGACGAAATACCACTAAGCATTCTACCCGGCGTGTTAACGATTCTGCCAGCTTGCCGCTTTATCTCTTTAATAATATTGATAAGAACATGTACCCTCACAAAACAGTAGTGCTGCCGTTAATAGTAGAATTAAAACCCGAAATCAATATAGCCTTGTAGTGAATCGCGGAAATATACAAGCTCGTAAAAATAAGTTGTAACGAAAGAAATAAATTCGTCTGTCTTTAGGTTCTGAGTTCAAATTCTACTGTGGCCGACTTTACCTTCCATCATTTCGGGGATGATAAAATAAGTACTAGTTGAGCAGTGGGATCGATGTAATCGACTTACTCCCTCTTCCTCGAAATTGGTCGCCTTGTACCAAAATTTGAAACCAATATATAGAGATGAATGTATATGTGTGTACGCACCCCAGACATATATTTATAAATGTATAAATACATGTATTATATATGTATATTTATATGTGTGTACATACATACATACATACATACATACATACATATTTCTGGGTTAACAAGGCAACCAATGATTTCATGTAAAGAGATCCTCACAATTGTTCAAGCGTACCACATGAATGTTACGGTATTTGTCTCTCATTCAAAATAAAGATGAGTACTAACAAGTCCAAGTAATATGTTCGAGCAATTGTGAAGATCTCTTCACATGAAGCCATCGGTTGCCTTCTTAACCAACAAATAAAGAATATTTACCGATGCAGTGTTGAATACTTATCTCCACTGTTCGATGTCAGCGCGCGCACACACATGTATGTATGTGTGTGTGTGTGTGAAAGAGAGAGAAAGAGAGAGAGAGAGAGAGAGAGAGAGAGAGAGAGAGAGAGAGAGTAGGGTAACTTGCGAAAGTATAGCTTTGCCATCATGGGTAATAACAGAAAATATGGCATGCACACAATAATTGTCTCATGGTAAATATCGCAGTATTGAGTGTTCTAACACAACAGCAACTTTTAAGCGGTGATAAATTTTACCTTCAGCTATTAACACTGTTTCTGCCACTTCAATTATTTTTTAATAATCCCACTTTTAGCGACGCCAGTACCTGATTGGGCTCTGTGATTCTATGTATATCGCTAGCGGGACGGTTACGGCTATTCCTAGCAATCAAATATCTACCATTGACAGGGCCCAAGAAGGTCGAAACCACGTGATCTGGTAATCTTGGCAGGAGTAATTGTCTTTCACTAGCGGTGTATACAGGAGTGCTCATATGCACCACAAAACCACATGTGTGAGATTTTCTCATGGTAAATATTGTAACATTGTGTATTCTAAAACACCCACTTTTAAATGGTGATAAATTTTACTTTTTGTTATTAATACTGTTTTTGTCACTTAAATTATGTATGTTTGTACACACACACATATTTGCATATAGCTCACGCACACATACACGTGTGTGTGTGTATGTGTGTGTGAGTATGTGAGTGAGTGAGTGAGTGAGTATGTACATATGCATATATTCATTTTTATTTGCGATTTGGTACTAACTAAATGAACTATTTCAAGTTCCTCTTTGAACTCTCCTCAGAGACAAATCTGTGGAAGCCAGATGCTACAAATGTGTGTGTGTGTGTGTGTGTGTGTGTGTGTGTACGTGCGTGTGTTCACAAACTGACAGCAAATGCAACCCTTGGATACAGATATAAACTTTGAAATATAAACATAATTCAAAGCGGTCGCTTTTCATTTATATAGTTCTACCTGATGATAGGTAAACAAGGAACTAAACTAACATTTTGAAATTAAATTTACTTTTAAAATCTATACAGAGAGTTTAGAAGTTAATTGGTTGATACCTAATATTGATACAACCTTCAGGTGTTAATACGGACAGTAAATGTTAATATTAAAATGTATGTAGTCAGATAATCATTTACTTAGAACGAATCCAGATTTTAGCTTTTGACATATATACCCGTAATGCAGAGAGTCACGTTTCAATCAATTATATTCTCTGAGTTAGCTACACTGCATTAGTTTGAATCAGTTCAAACATTATATAAACAAAGATTTTCAAAAAGTATTAAGGAAGTACATAAGATGAATAATATTTATTATTATCCAACTTTAAGCATCAACTTATTGCAACTATCAAAGGCTTACCGAACGCAAATTACGACAGTATCCTTTAAAAAACCGAAGAAGATTTAGATACGTTGTACTGACTAGCTTATTTTTACGAACTAATACCACAGAGGAAATATTTAATTTTCAGTTTTTTTTTTAATGGTCAGGTATTAAAAGCTAACACTTGGGAATCCTGCTAAAATATGCTAAATCTATATTCACGTACGTATGCCAGCTGAAGATGCAACACTCCAAAACTTGGAATTGAGTGTATTGACTAAAACAAAGACTTTTAATGACACAGGACAGTTGTGGTGATGATGATTCTATTAGCAAAAGAACCACTGATAAGTAAGAAATCGGAAACGTTTAATGCATGTAACTGTAACAAATATAGGAAGATATCGCAATTATCAAACCATTTTGTGCACTCGTGGATGTCTAATAGTTAGTATTAGTGCGTTATGCGCAAATATTATATCTTGTGATAATTGCATCGCATCCTGTTATTACAATTGCTCTAAGACTTCTGTAGTAACGCCTGCGCATGCGTAGTTTTACGCATGCGTAGAATAAAACAAGCAAGCGTTTCCCGCTCAATTCATTCTCTTTCACGCTGGCCAGCGATTGAGCATGGACGTGTGTTTAAAAGCTGTCCCTACATCTTTCGGTCTTATACTCGACAGCTCGTTATTCTCACCTCTAAAGATGTATAACAAAAGATATGTATGTTTTACCAAGTAAATAAATGTTGTTTAAGTTGTTTAGTCTGGAGTTCAGCGTTCCGTCAATTTCTTTAATTTTATGGTGGAAAGTTAGGTATACAATCTAAAGATGTATAACCCTCTTTCCACTAAACTTCTAACTTTGTGTTCGTTATGTATTGGTTCAAGGCATCTTTTAAAAAAATCTTTTGTAAATAATTTCAATATGCTGTATATATTTGTTCTTCACATCAGATTTATTATTGTTCGTATTTTGTCCTTTGTCCGAAAATGTTTCGCCACACATCATGTGACCGCTTCACCGATTCTATTTTCCACGTGTGGTTTATCCTTTTAATACACAAAACTTGATTTGTCCTTTTAGACATGTAAATGGATCTATTATCTAAAATATTTTATTTTGGTAAGGTTTATGATCAATAAATACTTGCGAACCTTATCCCTAAATTATAATGGAATGATGGTTTGTACTTTCTTTTCAACAGGGAAGATCTTTTCCATACATTTTTTTACTACAGAGGTGTATCAGAGGAAATACTTTATGATATTGCTACTTACAATATGCGCGTGCACACCTGGATAGGGTCATGATTTATGAGCACTGTGTAATGAGCAGTGAAAGCATGATGCCATTAGCAATCAATACTTCAAAAGAAGAGAAAATGAAGAACAAGAAGAAATTAAATGTAAAATCAAAAACATCTCACAATTGAATGATATCCAGGTCGATCGTGACACCACTGACAATCTACTTCTAGTGGTTTGACAGTCCGTCGATATTCTATAGTCGCTTTCAAAGCTTTCTCGGCAACATCAATATCCCAGTCTCTTGCTTTGAGAAACCGGCAAAGACTGGATAAAGAGAGAAATGACAAAGAATTAGAAATGGCAAAATAGCAATGCATTACGAAAATCTCAATCCTAATGATTGAAATATATAAAAGAAAACAAAAAATAGCTTCCACCGTTGTTAAATGTCAAGTAAATTTATCACTTTGGCCATAAAATATGTTCGCCTCTTCCATGCTCTTCACGTTAAGAACTTACTATGGAATATGTACTCTACTACATATACATAGATACAAGGAGACGCAGAGTTTCGCATGACCACATAGCGATATACAGAGTCACATCTAAAGACAAACATAATTATATCTATTAAAAAGAATTTGACAAATGTATAAATCAACTGAGAAATTTAAACATTAAAACACAAAACAGAAACGGAAATAAAAATTCCTGTCGTGAATTTATGGTTATTATTCTGAGGTCATGCATCACATTTTTTAAAAATCAATAGGATATATCTTCATAAGGTCTATATATTATATGCTGTTGCGAATTGCAAGTAATACATTTCTCCTTTTAATGTTAACTATGGTTAGGACGGCGAGCTGGCAAAAACGTTAGCACACCGGGCAAAATGTTTAGCAGTATTTCGTCTGTCTTTACGTTACGAGTTCAAATTCCGGCGAGGTCGACTTTGCCCTTCATCCTTTCGGGGTCGATAGATTAAGTACCAGCTGCGTATTGGAGTAGATCTAATCGGCTGGCCCCCACTCCCCAAAAATTTCGGGCCTTGTGCCTAGAGTAGAAAAGAATCGTTAGAGCAACGGACAAAAATGCGTTCGCTAATCATTTGATAAGTTGTTTAAAATATCCTGGGTAATAATGAATATTCCTAATCTTATGTATCGCCTGAATATTTTTTTGAAAATCTTTGTTTATATAATGCTCGAGTTGACTCAAATTAATGTAACGTAGCTAACTCAGAGAATATAATTAGGTGGATTGAAAAATAACTCTGCATTAAGGGGATATTTGTTAAAAACTACATTCTGAGTTCAAATTCAGTGGAGATCGACTTTGCCTTTTTTTCAAGGTCGATAAAATAAGTACCAGTTGGGCACTAGCCTCTCACTGAAAATTGCTGCCTTGTACCAAAATTAAACACCATTGCTAACTATTGTAGAGTTAGACGACGGGTCGTAAGTTCGCATCCTATCGCATTAATCAGCTGATAATTCCCTTCACCCTAGAAGAAATCGTTTAGCAATTATATTTGACTAATAATAATGATGATAGTTGAATCCATCACCGCAGACATCGCAGTGATCACTTACATAGCAAAGATAAGAATTTACGAAGAGGTTGTTGGCTTCGTCATAGTTATTTAGCCCCAAATCAGCCCTGATCTAGCAGACTGATGATCAATAGCTTTCTAGCCGTCAATAACTTGTCGATCTAGTGGTGTCTAAGACTACATCAAGAGGTTATCTATAGAACATTAAACATTTACCGTTTAAATAACATTTTGGTATATTATACACCATTTAAATTGCTTGCACTGTTTGAACTTCCTCCTTATTGGAAGTAGTATTCTGAAGTGAATCTTTAAGGCGAAGAAGTTCGTGTTGATGGAGGCCACTGAGTGGGAACATTCAAGAAAATGCAGCATGCTGATATTTAACAAATTACCATTGCTTCTTTTCTTAATATATATCTAAAAGATTATATAATCTAAGATGGTCCTGATCGAAAATAAAATGCTTCTTGTTTGTAAACAGTGGCAGTGGCAGTAACTACTACCACTCCAGGCAAGTAGACGAGCAGACTTTAAATAAGAAATTAAATTCAAATTCACTTTCATTGAAATATAATTAATGGACAAAGTTTTCTTTTTCTTTTACCTCAGTAATAATTTGAGTATAAGTAATATTGTAAGTATAGTTCATAGTTGTCAGTTTAACTGCAAAGTTACATTAAATATAAAGAATGAGACCTGAAAGAGCTATATCTATTGCAGTAACAAGCACAGATCTAGATACGCACGCACACATTCACATCCACTTGCGCATTTATTTGCCTTTCGTTTTATAATAAATTGTTGAAACTCAAGTAATATTTTAAGCACGCGTGCACACAATATATATTATATATATTCTGTTACGAATAATTTAAGCAGAATTACAATGATTCGAATTTAACTTATTGGCCAAGAACTGGTTGCATATTTTGCGTGCAACGGGAAATTAAGTACTCATAATTTGGATAATCATATTATATCTATCTATCTATCTATCTATCTATCTATCTATCTATCTATCTATCTATCTATCTATCTATCTATCTGTATGTATGTGTCTGTTGTTGGTTGTTGGCACTCCGTCGCTTACGACGTCGAGGGCTCCAGTTGATCCGATATATATATATATATATATATA
>NC_068983.1:100507089-100516254 GCF_001194135.2 Octopus bimaculoides
ATATATATGTATGTATGTATGTATGTATTTATATATAAAGTCTACTCAACACATGGATTTGAACGGAGATATAATGTGTATGTATGTATGTATATATATATGTGTGTGTGTGTGTGTGTTTGTGCGTGTGTTTGTGTGTGTGTGTGTGTGTGTGTGTGCGTGTGTGCGTGTGTGTGTGTGTGCGTGGTCTGATCAATAAGTATCCAGACTGTTGACATAGTAACGAAGCTAAAGCAAGCAGAGTGAAGCCGCACGACACAGATTGATCTTCAACTCTGCTGTGCATGCGCACAAAGTCTTAACGTTCTATTTCACTTCCACTGTTTACAGCAGTTCTTGTAGCGGGTGATCGTCACATTAACCATAACAGAGAAAGTTGAGCAGAGAACCTGCAACAAATTTTGCCGAAAGCTTGTCGATACCTGCTCAGGGGCCTACGCAAAGGTTTCAAAAAGTTTTCTTCGTTCTTAACACAATCAAGTAGATCTTGTGCAACTGAAGCACGTTTGTCATTTTGGTCAGCTGAAAGCAGTTTTGGTACAAACTTGGCAGACACGCGTCTCACACCCAAATCTTCATTGCTAATGGACTGAACTGAACTGTAACTAATTCGCACAACTCTGATAACGCAGAGATGGTGATTCGACGATTTCATCTCACAGCTGCAATGTTTTTCTCAGTTCTGCTGGTTGCGGGTCTGCCAGAATGTTCGTCAATATCGACATTTTATGAGCCATCTTCGAAACGTCTGAACCACTCATACACTTGTGTGTGGCTCATACACTTTCTGCAAATTTGCACATACCTCTGCGCAGGTATCACCATGGCAACTTTCTCTGTGATGGTCAATGCGACGAACACACGCTACACACGTTCCTTCAAAGCACTGCTGTAAACAGCCGAAGTGAGCTAGAACGTTAAAATTTAGTGCACATGCACAGCAGAGTCCAAGGTCAATCTGTACCAAGCGGCTTCACTGCATGCTTTAGCCTCAGTACTATGGCAACAGTCCGGATACTTATTGATCAGAACTCGTATACTAGTAGAAACATCTGTCACTGACTGGGTTGAAAAAGCTGCCAAAAGTGTATTAGGAATATTGAAAGTTATTCACTTAGATTGTATTGAACATGTAGTGACGTCATTTGGCGCCAAGGTACGGTCGCCATTGCTGCGTTTTTATCCACGCATGCGTGGAGTTCAACATCTAAGCGTTCCCGCTTTTTTCATTCTCTTTTCTCGCCAGCCTGCGAAGAGGTAACATAGGTCCTACAGAGCTCTCTCATTGAGCGTGGTCGTACCAGGCTGTCTCTCCAACAATCCAACTCTGGGGACGGCTCACAGCAACATTCCGGCGTCTCAGCAACCAATTTAAGGCTGCCTATTTCATCCATAAATAAATATTGTTGTGTTGATAGTTCAGAGTTCTGCGTTTCGTTGTTATTCCGAATTTAATATAGGAAAGCAGGTATACACCTAATGGTGTATAACCGCTTTCCTAAAAACATATATAGAAGAAATAGCTGTTAACTTTCGTGTAGATGATAGAGCTGTATCCTTCTGGCCAACATATAAGAAATGACTGTCAATTTTTATGTAGACTATAGAGCTGTTTCCTTCCGACCAATGGCACCATGGGTACATATAAACTTCTGATCTATGATCTCTATTTCAGTCTATAAATGAAGCAAACATTGCACAGAGTTTCGCTTATGAGTAGTACAAGGTAACTAAATAAAAGTTAGGGGAAAACTAAAAACATATGTACCATAATTTATTGAACTTAAGTATTACAAACAAAAATACAAACAGCTTTTCTTAGGCAAATAGCCAGGTGGCTCGAAGATATAAATATGAAACGAATAAAAACACTATAATAATGCTATCAAAGTGCATACACAAATTTATTAGGTATATATAGTAACAATCTATCTCTGTAAGATTAAACATCGTAAAACGTGAATAATTTTCCTATTTTAGTTTTCCCAGAACTTTCATTTAGTTTTGTTGTACTTGAGGAGAGTCATTCTGTTCTGATGCCTTATTAACTCTCATCGGTTCGATTTCCACTCATTTATTTACAGTTTTCTACAATTTTCGTTGCTTCTTGCAGCATCTTCAATAGTTCTTGACTATGTCCGTTATCGGAGCTGCGTTACGTTTTTTGTTCGTTTGTTTGTTTGTGTACATGTGTGCGTCAGCGGACATGTGTATACACGTATGCATGTATGTGTGTGTGTGTGTATTCTGCATATTCATTTGTTTCTGTGTGCATGTTTGTGTATTTGTATGTGTTATCTCCCTTTAGACCGGGCAGTTATTTTCAGTGAGAACTGCGCTATGGGCAACGTTTTGGAAAAGGGCCTGTAGCTCCCTTAGGGGTACCTAGAGACTCGGGACTACTTCCATTGTCTTCCTCAGAAAATTTTACATAAGAATTAACTTTTAATTTTTATGTAGATGTTATAAGCCTTTCTTCCTATAAATCGACAGACAGAGACATACTCATAGGCGTTCATCTTTATCATATATAATAAATTAGATGAATATATGCGCGCGCGTAGTATATTTTGTGTTGGTTATCTCCTCAGATTCTTAGAATTTCGACTGGATCACTTCATTGTTTTTGCAATGATTTTTACTTATTGTTCTAGTTATTAAATCAATAATTCACTCTCTCAATAATACACCAAAGATCTACAGGTAAGTATAGCTGAAATCATGAATTAGTAATACGCCGCTAACACTGAAAATTGTTATAATAGTACACAAATATTTTGTTTTCTTTTTGTTTTGTTTTTTGCTTGATCATATACTTTATATAGTTGTTTGGTCATAAAGATATTGCCACGTTAGTGTAGATTCAATTTTACCATTTATCTTTATTTTGAGAAAAATTATAGATCTTTCGCTCGGATTCTTTATATTACCATTAAGATTTTTTTTATTGATTTTTTTTTTCGTTTTTGCAGTAAAGTTTTCGTAAGCATATTGTAAAGGTTCACTAAAGGACTGTACAAGTTCAGTGATTTTACGTCATAGAAATTGCTCAGGGACATATTTCTGAAAAATTCTATAACGAAATTCTGTTCACAATATCCTTGTTTAAACTGATATCAAGTGTCTAATAGAATCGAAATACGATACAACTGTAAATATATCTGAAACAATAAATAGATAATCAAGAACAATTAATACACACGATAGCTCTTCTTTCCCCAGGTGCATGTTAACCAATAAACTAACAATGTTTCATAATAGCAAAACATTAGGAATATGCAGTTACATAAAAAAACTAAATCGTATTCGATTTTTGTTTGCTACTGAAAATTTAAAACTATTACTTTCCAGACTATGAGTAACTGATCTGTTCTTATGGATCTTGTATGACAGGAAAGCTTGAATTAAAAACAGAGAATATGAAGGTGTTGACCACAATGTTTAAAATAGAGGTTATAATCTAACATGATTATCAAACTGCTGAAAAACTAAATATATTTGTAAAGTTTGGCAATTTAGAAGCAAGGTCTTCTTACTTAGACACAAGGCCTGAGATTTATAGTCAAGTCGATATGAGATTAAATAATGTTCATACAGTTTGCCAGAAATATAACAATACACCAAAGGTAAAATGATTACAATTTGAAGTAGAAAGTAGGTTACAAAATCAGCTTATTATTAATGGTTGCTTTTAGAAGGCACTAATAAATAGCAAGAAGAGCCTAATTTTTTAAATATGTGACCTACACTCAGGTTTATGCTTTCAAAAGACATTACACGTATATAAAGAAATAATAGCTGGTTATTATTGATAATGTAAAATAATGAGCGGCTTTCTGATATAACGTAGAGCAACGTTACTGAACACAGTTGGAAAAAGTATGGATGTCCGAACTACTTGTTTCTCCACGACACTGTTAATTTTTATTTTTATTCACGTAATTCAGTGTAGGCGGCAAGTTAGCAGAAATGTTAGGAGCGTCCAACAAAATACTATGCAATATTTGCTTCAACTTCAAATTTAGCCGAGATCTACTTTGCCTTTGGTCCTTTCGCAGTCGATAAAATAAGTACCAGCTGAGCACTGGGGTCGATGTAATCGACTTAACCCCTCCCACTAAATTGCTGGCCTTGATCCTAAATTTGAAGCCAATTTGAAACCAATACGTGTTCTGGCTCTTTACTGTCAGAAGTTAGATCCGACGACGTCATCTTTCATGCTTCCGAGTTGGCTAAAATAGAATAGCAGGCCACGTCAGTAGACTGGTGAATAGACTGGTTGGATAAATGTTTTACAATATGTACTCCAGCTCTTTACGTTCTGAGGAACAAGGTAGTGTGTCCAATTTGTCAATATTTAACCGACAAGGTGGAGTCTTTAAAAATATACCCAAAGAGACGGGAACCACCATTGGTATGCTCCCTCGAAAATATCATGACAAGTTCAGATCTCTTGTCAAGATCAAGGACTTTCGTACAGAGAAAGAATTCAGTGTGAGCATATTTGAAAGATTTGCTCTCGATTTAATCACACCGTTTACAGGAAAATCTTTGAAAATATTAGTTCGAGTATTTGATTTCACAAATGGTAGGGTGTTCATTTAAAACTTTAGTTTCAAATTCATCAGTGCTGACTAGACTTTACATGCGTGTGCGCGCGTGCGTGTACATTTAACATATACTTTTAAATACCCTCTTAGTATATATTCTTTTATATACAAACTTTAAATTCAGAATGACAGCTAGCCAAGTCGATTGTAGTGAGCAAACTATTTGATGTGTCAGTGCAATCACTATTACCACATAGCCCATATCTACTGGCTCAGTAAGGGAAAATATCGCATGCCATGTTAGTTTACTGTTCTCCAATTGGCTAAGACTATCATGGAATAATTCACATAACGGTTCTGTTTTAGCTAATTCTACTCACTTTACGTTAAAGTCGGTTCAAAGAATATTGGACATAAGCCATGCAAATACTCATCAACAGTTCAGATGTAAGACAAGCAAATAAAAGATGCTGTTGCCTCGAAATCTGGTTTTTATAAAACGACTTTTTACTCTTTACACTGAGAAAGAAAAAGTAGCAGAAAAGAAGAGCAGTCTTAAAAGAAAAAAAAAACTATCAAGAAAAGAAATGAATTTTGGATAGTGTATATGTTATGGCAAATATTTATAGAAATTAGATGTAGAAACAAAAAATGAAATTAATAATAATAACAACAATAATAATCTCAATACTAATGACAAAAATACTTAAAACAAATATGGATCACAACAACCTTGTAAACATTCGCATTACAATGAAGAACAATGATAATACACTCATATATAAACCAGTTGTGCTTAGAGAGAAAGTAATCTATTAGCGTTGGTGCGATACTGAAGACTAGGTCTTGAGATTTAAAAATCCTGCGATAATACTTCTTGATTATCTTGATTCAACTGCATGTAGACTATATTCGACGGTGGGCTGAAAAGTTCATTGGCTGATTATAAAGGAGCTATGCTAGAGCTGTGAAATATTGCAAGCATTAATTTCAACTCTTTATTAATAACTGTTTTGTTTCTTTTCCTGTAAACTAACATCTGACTGTTCAAAGAAGACTTCAAAAATAACTAATAGCGATTTCTCTTGAAAAAGGACAAAATTTGGCATCGCGGTGTTATCAAGTACCTGTAGATAAAAGGTTTAGCCCGCACTCCCCCAGGACATTCATGCTGACATGGTTGCTACATCAAGAGAGGACACTTCAACTTTATCAACACTACAAAAGTGAACAGCTGAATTTAAGAGGCGGAAGGAGAGTCTTGAAGATGACTCATTTTCTGGATGTCTTGCAACTGCCACCACCAAGGAAAACATTGTGCTCACCGCATGCTGATAGATGACAGGCGATTGACTATAAATCAAATAGCCAATGCTGTTAGCATATTTCATGAGAGTGTTGAGAATATTTTGCACAGTAAATTTGGCATGACAAGGTTTCTGCTCGGTGGGTGCCACATCTTCTGACACCTGATCAAACGCGCACCCGGCTGATCACATCACAGAAAAATCAGACATTGTTTGAGGCAGATTCAGATAGTTTTCTTGAACGTTTCCTAACCCAGAATAAGTGTTGGGTCCATCACTTTGAGCCAGAGACAAAGAGACAATCTATGCCGTGGAAACACCCCTTCTCACCTGCTCCAAAGAAGGCCAAGGTCGTATCATCTGCTGTGATGGTGAAGGCCTGTTTTGGAGGGATGCAAAAGGATTATCTTCAAAAGAGTCACCATCAATGGAGAATACTATGCCAATTTGCTGAGGCAGTTGCGAAAGGCTATCAGGACCAAATGCCCAGGAAAACTGAGCAAAAGGTGTCGTTTTATCAGAATAATGCTCCAATACATATGTCCTTGGTTTCAATGGTTGCTGTGTGTGACTGTGGCTTTGAACTGATTGATCGGCCTCCTTATTCTCTTGATTTGGCCCCATCTGACTATCAGCTGTTCCCCAACATGAAAAACCCCCCACTAAGATGGGAACCAGTATCGCAGTGATGACGACGTCATGTCTGCTGTTGATAACTTTTTTTGATAAACAGGATAAAAGCTTCATCAATGGATCCAAGCACTGCAACACCAATGGAAGAAGTGTGTGGACTGCAAGGCAGTGGTGGTGGGGGGCCGAAAAATAAACCTCATTTGGTCATATTCCATGAGAGTATCTTGGTCAGCCCATGAACTTTTCAGCTGGCCTTCGGTCTTTGGACTCATCCCTTTCATGTAATATTTATTTATCACACAAAAGACACCAATTCATGGAGTTCAGTGCTACATTGTCTATATTTTGCTTTGATCTTTAAAAAATTTGCTTTTAATACATGAATTGCAAAAATTGAGAATTGACGTAATATGTTGATACAAGGCTGTTTTACCCAGCCGATCAGTCTAGTCGTTTTATAAATGTTTCTTGTCATTAGTTAGTTACTTTACCATTTGTAACTGCGACACAAGTTGTGCAATCAACCAGTTATTTTTTCTTTTAGCTACCAGCCACTTTAGAAGTGTAGAGCTGAGCAATAGAGCTTTCTTTAACCAATATAATATATGTTGTTTTTTACCTTTTAATTAATCAGTTAAGGGAGGGAGACAACTGCCTGTAACTTCTTTCAGTCCTTCGTGAGTGGTAGGAGTTAAGGAGGCAGGATACTTGCAACAGAATGGACTCTACTAAAAGCAAATAAAGGAGAAGTGTTAAACTGGGCTCTGGGGCATCTTAACATCTAGGATGATTGCAATGCAGACAGTAGCACAAAATGTAGCAGGTGAGAGGTAACCAGGAATCACGACCTGGATGCGGCCCAGCTTCCTTTGAATATAAGTAGTTAAGAATCGAAGCAATTACATGAGTGGTGTGGTGTTTATTCTCTGAAGATATGCTGTTCAGATCTCCCTAAAGTTTCTTACTACCCGAAGAATGTGAACGGCACCTTCGGTAGGCTGCCATAGAAATCTCACCTTGCAAAGTATTGCACCTTGAGATCGAACCCGAACCCACGTTGTTGCGAAGAGAACTTCTTAACGATACAATCAAGATGGCGTCTGTAACAATTATTGATTATTTATGAAATTATATAATTAAGAACCAATGAGTCATTACTACCCGAAAGGTATCTCTTTAACTGCAATAGTTAACATCAAAGGTTCAACATCCATGTTATTGATTTACTAACCTAATCGATATTGTTTTTTTTCTTCTTCTTCTTCTATCCTCGCTTACTGAACTTCAGAGACATCTGGTGTGCAGCATCTCTGCATAACGTATGTAATATTAACTTATTTCGTTGTTTCCAGGAAACAACCAACCAATAAGCTCTATGATACATTAAAATGTGATACATTCTACGCAGTTTGTATCACATGATAGGATACATCATTCTGCGTAAATGATACATTCTACGCAGAATATATCAGCAGAATGACGAAGTTAATCTTAGTTCAATGATTTCTATTTTATGAATCAATGAAATTAAGGTACCCCTTTTACATTAGATTGGAGAATTCAGTATTCTTATTTGTTGTGAATAATGGATATCAAACACTATAGTTAGGATCTGATTTACTCGTCTTTTCGCCTAAGAAACAAATCTTAAAGGAATGGAAACCAATAAATAAAGTTTGAAAAACAAAATCTCCACATATATTACAGAAGATCTGAAAAACTGTTAAACAATTACTTGTTAATCTCATTAGAATATAGGCAAATGATAATAATAATAATCCTTTCAACTATAGGCACAAGATCTAACATTAATGGGAGGGGACTAGTCGATCATATCGACCTTAGTGCTATACTAGTACTCTATTTCATTAACCCTCGAAAGGATGAAGAGCAAAGTCGGTATCGGCGGAATTTGAACTCAGAACGTAGCGACGGACGAAATGCAGCTAAGCATTTCTCTCGGCGCGGTAACGCTTCTGCCAGCTCCCGCCCTAATAATAATAATCCTTTCTACTAAAGGCACAAGGCCTGAAATTTGTGGCGAGGGGGTAAGTCGATTTCATAGACCTCAGTGCTCAACTCGTACTTATTTTCTCGGCCCCAAAAGGATGAAGGGTAAAGTCGACTCACGTAGAATTTGAACTCAGACGTGAAGAAAAGATGATATACCGATAAGCATTCCGTCCGGCGTGCTAATGATTCTGCCAGCTCCTGCCTTAATAATAATAATAATAATAATAATAATAATAATAATAATAATAATAATAATAATAATAATGATGATGATGATGATGATGATAATAATAATATTTACATTGGACAATATGTCAGCATTATAAAATCAAAACCGCCGACAAATGGTATAAACACCATCCTGAAGCTGTGACTGAGGGAGAAAATGTATCGATTCTCTGGGACTTCCCCGTACATACTGACAAGGCTATAAAAGCTAATAAACCAGATATTATTATAAAAGATCAGACAAAGAAGACGTGTTTATTAATTGACATGAGTATTCCCTCTGATCATAATATAGCGCCGAAAGAATTTGACAAGATCAGTAAATATAAAGACTTGCTAATAGAAATTGAAAAAATGTGGCACCTCAAGGCAACTACCATACCAGTGATTGTAGGATCTCTAGGAATGATAAAAAAGGGTACTGAAACCTATTT
>NC_068983.1:100516382-100518046 GCF_001194135.2 Octopus bimaculoides
AATAATAATAATAATAATAATAATAATAATAATAATAATAATAATAATAATAATAATAATAATAATAATAATAACAACAACAACAACAACAACCACCACAACAACAAGAGCACTCAGAGAGCGCAAACCTCCGCCAACGCAACACCAACGTCTTCCTAGCGATTAGTTAGAGATGATTTTTAAAATGAGAATATCTGAAATAAACTCGACTGCTCTCACAAACGAGAATACTGAAAATGAACCCGACCACTCTCAAAAATTAAGTAAAAAAACAAGAAAAATAATCCAGAATCCTTGTCCGGTATCAGATCGATACCAAAATCTAATCAGTTCGTGCCAGTCATGAGTTCAAACATCCCTGAAAGTTTCATCCGAATCCATCCAGCGGTTCTTGAGACAAACAAACAAACACGACTGAAAACAATACATCTGCCTCCGCTAAGGCGGAGGTAATAAATGATTTCAAATTTTTGCCACAAAGGCAGCTTGGGGGAGGGGATTAAGTCGATTACGTCAACTCCAGTGCGTAATTGGTACTTATTTAATCGACTTCGAAAGGATGAAAGGCAAAGTCGACATCGGTGGAATTTGAACTCAGAACGTAGCGACAGGCAAAATACCGCTAAGCATTTTGCCTGGTGTGCTAACGATTCTGCCGGCTCATCGCCTTAATAATATAATTTGCACAAATGTACTTCAAATACATACGTCCTTTTCTTATTGTCATACATTTAATCTACACACACGACTGATAACACAATCCTCACTAACAATTATGTTGAGAAAGATACATAGTCCCATAAATATAGATATTACATTACAATACGCATACTCCTTTTTATCACACACAAAAGCAAATCTACAGACTAATGTAGCTACAGTTATAGGACTCCATCACACTGCTACACTTATAAATCCCAATTAGATATAATAGCTAAGTATAAAAAAATAACGACAGATAAATATTTATATGTCTCTCTCAACAGAGCCGTTTTGACGTTTATGTCTTTTCCTAAGACTTAGACGTTAGCAGTGTATGGAAGCCGAAATAGCTACAATAAGGTATTAATGCTGAATTGCAGTATTAGAATTTACCTTACTTCTTATTCTACTGCGCGAGACACATTAAAAACAATACATTAGTGTCGTAGATTAACTGGAATATTTGTGGTTGAAGATCGATGTATGCAAACAAAAGAAGATAAAAGATAATGATTTTAATTTAAGTATGCTGACTGCTACATAGAAAAGATTCAGTTGTTTACTGCAGTGGAGCTATACATTAGCACAAAGATGCAATTGTGTGTGGGAGAGGATAAATTCAAACAACTTTTGCGTTAATAGATTTCTTTCACATAAAAAGTCACTGAGGACTCAAATTTATAAATATTTACCAGATAATTTCTATAGTCACCAACTGACACCATACGATGACAGAAGCTATTAATGTAGCTTTAAAATAGTTGATTGGATTCCACTTTTACGTAACTTGCCAGTGGGAAGCTGCACCTTGCTAAGGTAATAGTCTGTTGGCCTACCAACAAATGGGGGGAGGGGACAACAGTTCACTTTTCCAACGCTATTTCTGTAGTTAAAATGATGTGATCATGCTAACCAGCTGCGTGCGTGCGTATATATATATATATATATATATATATATATAT
>NC_068983.1:100518497-100519427 GCF_001194135.2 Octopus bimaculoides
TGTGTGTGTGTGTGTGTATTTATTTATTTATCTATTTAAAAGACAAGGTATAAATAATGGCCATTACAAATTACCTCATTGTAGTGTAGGAAAGTGGTTATACACCATTAGGTGTACACCGCTTCCGTACATTAAATTTCTAGAAGAAACAACGGAACGCAGATTCTGAACAACATAACAATATTTATTTACAGTGGAATTCAGTTCACGCTTGGAGGGAATTCGGTAGCTCGTCGCCCTCGGTTACTGAGACGCCTCCTGAATGATTTCCGTGGTTATTTGTGATGCTCTGGTGCTGACATGTGAGAGAGCTTTGTTGGACGTCTTGGCTCGACGGGGATCAGTCAACGAAGAGACTGAGAAAAGGCGCCAAAGCTCGGTGTCGAACTCTACGCATGCGCATGAGACTCTTCCTGTATTCCTTCCGGAACTAGTCCCTGCGCATGCGTGGATAAAACTCCGGACATTGAACATATAACAGTCGCCTGCTATAAGGTGTCACTACAGTAGTAAATTTATCTTACAACTGATTCCAGCAGTCATTATTGGTTTATTATTGATTGATTTACTCAATCAGTTCATTGATCGGTTGAGAAAAATTGCTATATAAAATATGTATGTATGTATGTATGTATGTATGTATGTATGTATGTATGCATGCATGCATGTATGTATGTATGTATGTATGTATGTAATACAGTTACACAACTGGATAAAATTGGAGTATTGCTTTTTTTTCTTTATTTTTTTCTGTTTTTGTTTTCGTCTTGCTTTGAAATAATTGTATTTCCTGCTTTTAATTTGGTTAGTTTCTCGAATAGCTTATGGTCACTTAGTGTAAGTTTCGAGTGATTTCTGAGCTTCTTCAGTGGACACTAAAGTTGTTTGAGCTTGTTGTTTAATAAATTGGGATCATTATGTATATTCTGT
>NC_068983.1:100520291-100530967 GCF_001194135.2 Octopus bimaculoides
TATTATTATTATTATTATTATTATTATTATTATTATTATTATTATTATTATTATTATTATTATTATTATTATTATTATTATTATTATTATTAAGCTGGCGAGCTGGCAGAATCGTTAGCATGCTGGGCAAAATGCTTTGCAACATTTTGTCCATCTTTACGTTCTGAGTTCAAATCCCACCGAGGTCGACTTTGCCTTTCAACCTTTCTGGGTCAAATAACTGACAAGCAACTCTGTGGTATTTCAGCAAAATATTTGCTGTAGCCCATCTTTTATACCAAGACAAAACATTGAACATGATAACACTTCCAATTATTATTATTTGCCTTAGCCAGCAAACTTTAAGGGATCTTGTAAGACAGTTTTGTTGAAAATACACGCTTTTAAGAGCATGTATCCTCTAACACAGAGAGTGAATTCTCCAATATACTGCACACATTATCCAACACACTGCATATGCACAATATCAGTCCGAAAGCATAGAATAGTCAATGGTTTGCAAATTACCAATTTCGTTCGAGTACATTTCATTTTCTTTTGAAATGTCAGTACTATCTGATCAAATAGCTACAGTTTGTGAATAATTATTATTACAAGATCTGACAGTCTTCAATAATATGCAACTAATCTGGCCACCAAGGGTTTCATCAAAGACTTCTAAAACCTCGATAAAAATAGCGTAAAGACAACGAGATGTAGCCAGGTTTTAAAGTTAGCGGGAGCGAGCACATAAGAAAAAAGGAACCGCGGCACATACCAGACAATTAACTTATTTCTCTTATATTCCACGAAATATTTCATTAGTTATAATACACATAATTGTATTCTACATTCATTAATTTCATGTTTCAAGTAACAATGTCATAATGTATGAAACTTACAACTGACATGGAATAACTAAAGAGTTTTAAAAAATTGTTGATAAGGTGCCAATTCTGAAAAATGTGCTCGTGGTTGGGGCGGTCGCCTCTCTTGCTCTCCTATTAGCTACGCCACTGCAACAAACAATTCCTTTTATATTATGAAATTTACAATTTACAACAAAGTCAGTTACAAAAAAATTGTTTAGGGTTTCGAAAACAACCAGAACATCGATAAGAGTGCATGCAGACTGATATTTAAAATTGAAATCTCAAATATTTGACTGATGTTATTTTGAGCTAATTGCTCCATACTGATGATGGAAGCTACATGTTTCAATATACACGTCGTAAGCAACAGAATCACCTCTGTGACAAGAGAATGGTCGATAGTATAACTAAAATGATTCACTATATCTAGTGTCTGTCATTTCGTGGGCAGCTGTCCTTCACTTGGCAGACCCAACTAAAGTGGTCTCCAATTGATAAACTGGATATTACCACAGGCACATTTTTTGTGGAATGAGCTATTCAAAAAATGCAACAATAATTCATCAAAGAACATTTATATAACATATTACATGTAACTGAATATTCAATGCAACTTGTAGAGAAAGTCACTTTAACTGTCTTAGGTTCATAGTTTCTCCCACTTATTCAGTTGTATAATACATTTTATATACTACATACGACTGATATTATTATTATTATTATTATTATTATTATTGTTCAGTAGTTTTATTTTTATAACGTGCTTTCACTTCACTACCGAGTGCAGCTCTGTGCGCCTTGGGTATGTGCTGTGGTTTGCTGTGGTGCTCTTATGGTTACTGTATTGAAAGTGTTTTGCGTAGGATGTGTGCAGTGCCCAGTAGTGCAATTTTCTGTATGTTATATATATTTGTAAGTCCTGGTGTTTTTGTTATGTATTTGTCTGAATATTATTTTATTATACCTAAGGCACCTACTATGATAGGAATTGTTTCTGTTTTTAGATTCCACATAGTTTTGTTATTTCCCTCTGTGTCAATTACAAGATGAACATATTCACACTCGTGGATTCGTACCACAGAATCGTTAGCACGCCAGACAAAATGCTTGGCGACATTACTTTTGGTTTTACATTCTGTTTTTAATTTTACATTTCATCGTTTCGAGATCGATAAAATATGTATCAGTTGAGCACTGGTATTGATGAAATCGATTGGTATCCTTCTCCAAAATTTCAGGTCTTGTGCCTGAAAGAATTTTACAATAACTCTATTAACTTCTCAATTATGTAACTGGGAGTGTTATATAAGTGAACTGTAGGCTACAAGGAAAAAATTGTTTATACACTTATTCATATCCTAAAAAATATAAGAAAAGCTTCATTACACTTTTTTGTAAAGGTGGCAGAGATTATTAATTGAATAAACTTAAACATCTCGAGACTAGATGCCAGAAGTAGAATCTCTGCTGTCATGTAAAAGTCCTAGATATGGTTGTTTGAACTTTTCAGTCCATTAACTACGACTTTTTGTTTTTTCCTCATCTCAGTGGCCTTCAAATATATCATATCTACATATCTATTAACACACACCCCACACACACTTACACACACATCCTCTTTCATATCTTTGTCTCTCAAATATATGTACGAGGTCTGGTCAATAAGTATCCAGACTGTAGCCATAGTAACGAAGCTAAAGCACGCAGAGTGAAGCCGCTTGACATAGAGTGACCCTGAACTCTGCTGTGAGCTAGAACGTTAAAACTTAGTGCGTATGCACAGCAGAGTTGCAGGTCAATCTTTGTCAAGCGGCTTCACTTTCCTTGCTTTAGCTTCGTTACTATAGGAACAGTCCGGATATTTATTGATCAGACCAGGTATTTCAGCTTTTATGTCTGTAAGAATGCGTGCTCTTATACACACACCTATGAAAGCTTACACGTATATATGTTAAAATATATAATGCAGCTTCTCACCCACACACTAAACATTTTTGTACTTGTCTTCAAACATTTATAGGTAAGTATAATTCAACACAATAAGCGTGTATGTTCAGACTTCTGGTCATGCAGTCACAAAATCCTATTTATTAATTGCTAATAGTGACACCGTATTTTGTTATGCAGTCATAATATACTACCAAGTATATTAAAGGCTTTTAAGTCAATACTATATCGTACCTGTGTTAGCAGTGCGACGCAATCACTGCATTGACTTGTAAGCCGTTAAAATACTTGGAAATGTATTATGGTTGCATAACAAAATATGGTGTCCCTGCAAGCAATTAATATGTACATAGCAATTTCCAGGAATAAGTTTAATATGTAAATGTGTTATTTAGTGGCTATTTAAGCTTTGTGTTCGTGGATGATTAATAGGTTAGATGTGGTGCCGAAGGAGCAAGAATTCCTGAAATATGACATATACACCTATTACCTATTTTTCACTCTTCGACCGCATTGTTTACGTCGACGTATTCGTATACAAAACGCTATAATGTTCAATGCTGGCTCTAATTTCTATAAAGTCTCTGAAGAAGTAACTTTGAAAAGTGATAATCCTATTTATGTGAAGTTTAACTGTCGATTATATAATTTTAAGTTGATCTTATCTAATAAACTTTAATGTGCAATGATGTGGTTCAAAGAAATTTTAATAAAATCATAGCAGCAACTTTCAAGTGCAAATAATGTTACACACCAGACAATATAATTGTTAATGTTAACTTATTCTTTGCAATTTTTGCGTCACACACGCATATACATGCTACTCTAAGTTAGCGTTCCTGCCTATCTTAGAAATATCATTTACCTTTTACTTCTTTCAGTTATCGGACTGCGGCCATGCTGGGACACCGCCTTGAGGAGTTTTAGTCGAATGAATCAACCCCAGTACTTATTCTATTGATCTTTTTAGATAAGTTACGGGGACGTAAACAAACCAACACCTGTCTCCAAACGGTGGTAGGGAACTAAGACCCGCGCGTAGAACACACACACACACACACACACACACACACATAAACATATACACATACATACGCACATACACATATACGACGGGCTTCTTTCAGTTTCCGTCTAACAAATCCATTCACAAGGCTTTAGTTAGACGAAGGCTTTAATAGTAGACTCTTGCCCACGGAGCCTCGTAGTGGGACTGAACCAGGAACTGTGTGATTAGGAAACAATCGAATAATCACGTCTATTCCAGAAAATTTTTCAAAAGATATTACAGAGGTTTAAATTTTGATCATTTTTACCCAATCAGAAAACAGAAATTTTGTACGTGATAGCTGTGATAAAATGAAAGTAAACAAGAAGATGAGGTGTTAAATAAATTGAAAGCAATGCATGAGAGTTAATACATATACAGAGGGCGAGTGTCAAAGAGTATGGTAAATACAGAGAGAAAGAGTTTGGTGGTGACAGATAGACAGTGGGAGATTTATCGATTTAAAAGTTGAGTTATTTCCCGTAGTAAATTATATTATTCTATTATTATTTATAAATGATATTGTTTGTGGGACGTAGAATTCGAAAGTCAAATTCGTTTTTCTTGAGGATGCACCGTTTCAAAGCCTTTTTGAGCTAAATACACATACATAACCACACATTTGCATTTATATAGTAGATATGTGTGTGTGTGTATGTGTGTATGTTTATGTATGTATGTGTGTGTGTATGTATGTATGTATGCATGTATGTGTGTGTGTATCATCATCATCATCGTCATTTGACATCCGCCTTCAATGCATGCATAGGTAGCACGGTTGACAGTTGACCACCCCAGGCTACTGTGTCTGTTTTGGCAGGATTTGTACGGCTGGATGCTCTTCCAAATGCCAACCACTTTACACTCTGGACTGGTTGTTTTCTACGTGACCCCAACACCAGCAGGGTCACCAAGTAACTTACAAGACAAGGAATTTTGAGGTCACTGGAGGAGGGGATCTTGCGTCAGATGATGAAAGGTTAGGGAGTGATTGAAAGTTATGTGGTTTGAAGGCTTTATTTGTGTGAAGTTCTATTATTGACTATATAAAATCATACATATACACGTATACAAGCTCAGAGAAATACACAGTACATAACACAAACGTTATGATAAATATACTTATAAAAATATACTGACTGATATATGCATTCAGAGGTATTTAATTGGCTAATAATAAAAAATAACCCTCAAACGAAATGTTTACGCAAAGAAGTATTAATTCATTATGTGAAATAGACAAAAAATTCTTTGCAGATCACTACATTCAGTATTCTAAACACAAAATGATGTTTAGAAAATTTATGAGAAAAGTGTTCCGTATGTTCGAAAAAGACGAATGAGAAAATTCAGTTCTACAAACAGGTTGAATTGGAATTTAAATAGGCGAAAGAATAATTTCTTCTAAATTTATTATTGAACAGGTAATGATTTTGTTATTCTCCGTTGCGCATTTTGTATGGGATAATTCACAGATTTTGGTGGCTGAAGCGGAAAAGCCATAACAAACTAAAAATGGTACCTAATATTTCCTATATATTAGACGAAAATATAAGAAAAACTAAAGCAAATTAGAAAAATAGAAAAGACAGATGAAAGAAGAACAGCCAAATGTTTCTGTTGTTAAATCCTTTTGTAGTTTCCAAGAACTGAAAGATCTTATATATAATTAGTCGATCTTTGAGAATGAATTCCAGCCTTGATAAGCTTTTGAAGACCAATTTCAAATTGGTCCTTTTCAGTTTTTGCATTGGAAAGGATGGTGCTTTATAGTTTCTGAATATAATCTCTACAAGAACATATACGAGCTTTTCATGGTAGAATACAGTTTAAAGTAATACAGCCTGCTCCTAGCCAACAGAAATCATTGCTCATTGTCTAATGTTTTTGATGTTGCCAAATCTAGTTGTGATAATGGAGGGTTAATGTTTGATAGTTTAATTATAGATTCTTTCCAACATTCCACCTTTGACGTTGTTTTTACCAATTAATTTAACTTGTGATAGATTTTGAGGGTAATCTATACTATTTTTTTTCTTTTTGTGAATTCATTTGCTTTCAGATTTCTATTAATATCTACATGCCTGTCAGCCAAATCATTGTTACTTGGTTATTGTTTTCAAATTAGTAATTATCTGTTTTTAGCAGGATAGTTAAAAATTTTTAAAGCCGACCTTTTCTTTCTTTAAATATTTCTAGTTTGAATGAACAATCAGTAAATAGAAAACCAGTTTCCCAAGGCAGTTCTTTAGTTGAATCTAAAAGTGTTATCATTCCTCATCATTTTGCTTTGTACATTGTAAAATTGTAATGTAGTTCTAATCTCATGTTTTTATTATTGTTATGAAAATTCCATGGAGCACCATATACTAATCCGTTGTCTGAATGTGCTGCATCTGTATAGCTGCCCCAGTTGCTAAAAGTCTGCTTAAGCAACATTATTAGTATATTCCAATGCTCCTCAATTTATGCGAAGATATTTTACTATTCAGCTTGTATTTGCTGCTTTTAAAATTATAACTTGCCCATTTTAAGCATTTCACTGCTTATCTAAAAGACCATGACCGATAATGAGATGAGAGTTGTAACTTCTCAAGGACTGCTATTGTAGCTGATTTGGTTAATATTTCAAGCTGTCAAATTCTCCAAATATTCGTTTCAATGCACAAGATTACGTTTAACAATATCCAAGGCCATTATAAATTGCATATCACTCTTTAATGCAAATGATGTTGAGGTTCATAATTAAACATTAACAAATAGATGGATTAAAAATCAATAAATGGATGGACTGAAATCGATAAATAAAACTCATAAAATTTGAAACTGTTTCTCCGAAATAGAAAAGCCGAGGAATTTATAATGTAAAGCAATTTGTCTTTAGCATATCAATATTTCTATTTCTAACACGGACAATTGCCTTGATGTTATATTTAATAGAATTTTTAATTATACCAATAACTTGATCAGTTACATACATTGCTGTCAGACAGAAATGGGTATAATTATGCTCGTCTTGTTAGAATACCACTAATAGAAGCAAGAAAACTATTTAACGATAAAGAAAATCATATTTTGAAGAGCACTAACGCTTTGCTTCCTATTCATTTCACAAATTTATTCTACTTATTTTATAAGCATCTTTCTATTGTTGACTAGTACTTGAATAATGTTTTGAAAAAAAATATTGCAAAATAAGATCTCTCTAAATATAGAATCCTTTCACCTCTATTGAATTAAAAACCTTTTCAAGAATCCATTCAAAGTACATTCTTGTGATGTTTAATTTTATAAATAAACAAACCTTTGAAATCAAATCAAACTGTTCAAAATACATTTACTGTTCAATGAAAAATAATACATACTCACACACAAATTATTGTTAGTTGTTATAAATGAAAAATCAGGGTAATTTAATTGATTTCTATATTCTATGTCGATCCAACTATCAGATACTTCCACACGCGTTACTATATCACTTGCTTCATATAGTTACCACAAATGTCTGGATACATTCTCTACACACACACGCGCACGTGCGCAGACTGATGAAAGCCGTGAAGTCACAGAAACTGATCTTTGAAGGAATTAGTTAAATATTTGCTGTAAATATTTCATTTAAGTGTTATTTTGTTCATAAGCCAATTAAATTAAAATCTGAAATATAACACCTCAGATACATGTTATTATATAATATAGGAAATGTGCACCAAAACATTGTGATCTAATAAAATAAAAATGAAGTCGGGACTATTTTAAAGTAAATCTTACCGAAAACGTTTTGGAATAGATGCCTAATAATATCGACTAATATTTTCTTTCAATTTCGACGCCAGAATAATATTTCCTATTCTGCTACATGCGACTCGAACATTTGTTTCTTCAGCATCGATCAAGCTGATTGGTTTCTTATAGAACATACCATCTTTGATAACTGGATCTATGGTAACAATTTAAGAACAAAGATATTTTTCTCCAAGTCTTCTCTGAAGATATCTCTAGCAATCTTGGTGAGGTGTAAAGATTGACGTTAGAAATCAGATGAAGAAAATCTAAACGGAATGTTCAGAGCATACACGAGAATAAGGGCAAATGTAAACAAAATAGGGAATTCGTTTATGCAGAATTAGCAAAGATGGTTTTGTTTGGATTTAATAAATGGCTTAGAGGTAGAATGGCAGAGTCTATGATCTTTTTCAGAACCTCTGCAACTAGTAAGAGGACACCAAAGTGTAGGTGACTGTACCTTGCTGTGGAAAGATATTCTATTCAAAGTGATATTTGAGATTTTACGATAACAGATGAAACAAATGTTCCTACACATATATTTAAAGCATTGCAAATCTACGCCCCATTTTCAATTCCCACAGAGAATCATTTATTCCCTCACTTAATTTATGACATCAGAAATGTATGAATGCCACAACTCCTAGTTTTACTTTCCAAAAATTTTTATTTGATATTTGCAAAGTTAACGGTAAACCAATTCAATGTACGGGTTCTTCAATATTAAAACATTTTCTTGCGAACCCTCTCATGGATCTTTTTGTCAGGAAGTACAAAAACGAACCCTATTACAGATCTTTTTGTCAGGAAGGCAAAAATGAATGGTTAAAGAGTTTATTGCGCAATCTTGAGATTTCGGGTTCGATCCCACTACACGACACAGTGGGAAAGTGTCATTTAACATAACCTCGGGTCACAAGCCTTGTGAGTGAGACTGAATAGGCAGAAAGTGTGTGGAAGCCTGCGTATGAGTTGTACCGGTAATTCAACAATCAACTTTGTCTTACAGTATCATACTGAGTTTTCCCGTAGGCTGCGTTAATAGCACAAGTCTCTGTGGAATACTCAGCCGCTTATGCCATAATTAATTTAGTAAGTAATTCTGTCAATCGAACAACAGGAAAAAATATCAACGTCAAAATCAGCGTGAGACCCATTATATCTTAATTCAAAACCTATCCACAACAGTTTGAAATAACCTCGTTTTACATTTACCAGTTCGTGGTAAACGTTGGCCGTACAAAAATATTGATTTAAGTCTCAGTCGAATGTGAATTTTCGGTCTAATAATTATCTGAATTTTTTAAAGTGGTTATTGGATCGATATTTGAATGAAACGGGCAAATTAAAAATTTTGCTAATTAAAGCAAAATTCTCAAACACAGAACCTTTAATTGTAAATAGCGCCACCCCATTTAAGATGGAGTTTAAAATGTATCATTCTCTTAAACGCTGCCTATGAATATTTTTATATTTGTAATTTATTATAAGAATGATATGCAGTAATTGTGTTTGATATTTCAATATCAGTATGTACTTAAAATTTATAATAAATTTTGTGATAAAATTAAGTACAAAAATATATCCAGTTTCACAATATATAAATTATTTTCAAGTGTTAACCAAAATACGACAATTTTCTGCTTCAATAAAGGAAATTTATACGACAGCGAATCATTTAGAGTTAAATTAATGCGACTAGCTTCCATCTGTTCACTGGAAATTGCTTTAAGTATTTCTCATTAACTCGACCAGCAACTGAAGCTATGTTATTAACGAGGGATTTTCTGGCGATTAATGCAACATTTGCAATTTAGATACTTTCTACAACAACGAAACATTGAAATACGATAAATATGTAAACTACTAAAAATTAGTGTAACAGTGGTGTTAACTAGCTTATATAGAAACTGGTTCATATAGTACACCTCAGTCAGTTTTAGAGCGTATCATTTACCAAGTCAAAGTTGGACTGAACAATAGTTCTAGTCTTGCTTTTGCATTCACTGTTCCTAGATTTTCCCAGAAGATAGTAAAGTGAGTTTCCGGGTTACAGGATTTATTATTTAAACGTCAACGTCTATGTAACATAAGATGTACATTCAACTTTGAGGAATGGCTTCTTGAAGAGTAAAACTGCACAGAATGCTAGAAATAGTACTTATCTAAATAGCACCACCCCATGAAATATGTCTTGTATGTGTTTATATATTGTGATACTGAATATCTTTTTACACTTAATTTTATAACACTTACTTAGTACAAATTTTAAGTACATACTAATGTTGAAATATCATCAGACACATATAGAGAGTATAGCATATACATACAGAAAGTACAGCATGTATATACACCCAATTTGTAAATACAATATGACGAATAAAACTTATTTTGAAGAAGAAAATTCAGAAAGCCAATAGATAATCGATATTTGATCTTACATTTTGACATGAAATATATATTTATATGTTTTTGACAATATATTGTCTTATTCCAGAAAAAATTGGGTTTATTAGTTTACTGAGTTTCTTGATAATGGAAACGTAGAAATAGTTTGTTTAATTGATATGATTAACGTTGTTTAACAGCTGATATATAATGCATTGCATTGACAGAGAATCATAATCTTGCGAAATACTGTAAAGTGTTTAATCGTTTACTTTACAGGTTTGTGTCACTCTATCTGCTAGAAATATCAGACAAATTTCCCGCATATCACATCCAATGGTTTTTAAAGTCTGGCATATTAACTAAAGCCTTTATATATTTATATTTATATATTTATATATTTGATCCTTTATATTGAACACTCAATATTTCATCTACATTCAATACTTTCTTTCATGGTGCCATCCATTTTTATTTTATTTTATTTTATATTATATATTGTATATTATATTATATATTGTATATTCCATATTCTATACCCCACATTGGTTCTGCAGGAATATAAATAAAACATAAAAAACAGACAGTGTTGGAACTCTTTTAAACAAAATAATATATTCCTTTATACACAATCATACAAAAAACCCCACCTTTTT
>NC_068983.1:100531339-100531909 GCF_001194135.2 Octopus bimaculoides
ATTATGTATAATAAAACTTTAATTCTGTCAACATAACAAAAATGACCTCATACAACTATGACAACAGAGAATTAAGTGACAAAGATATTTTATATATATATATATATATATATATATATATATGCTGTTACTTGTTTCAGTTATGAAACTGTGGCCATGCTGGAGCACCGCCTTAAACGGTTTTAGTCGAACAAATCGACCCCAGGACTTATTCCCTGCAAGCCTAGTACTTATTCTATCGGTTTCTTTTGCCGAACCGTTATGTTAGAGGGACGTAAACATACCAACAGCAGATGTCAGGCGATGGTACAAACACAGACACAAATGCATACGCACAAATGTATATAAGTAAACATGGCAGTAAAAATAATCCTGGCAGATATCAATTAAGCACTCTAATTAAAGGAATAAGGTTAAATTTCCAACAAACAGATACCAGTAAATGTAAGTAGAATACAAACCCCCGTGGACTGAACCCGGAAACATATGGTTGGGAAGCAAGCTTCTTACTACACAACCACGCCTGCGCCTCTCTCTCTCTCTCTCTCTCTCTCTCTCTCTCTCTCTCTC
>NC_068983.1:100533556-100534893 GCF_001194135.2 Octopus bimaculoides
TATATATATATGAGAGAGAGAGAGAGAGAGAGAGAGAGATACACACAAATAAGGTTCAAATAATGTTAATAAAAGAGGCAAAAAGAGAGGATACTTAATGTTTATATCAGAACAGTTATTCTGTAACATGAGCTAATTTAAAATCTCACTATAAATAAAGAACCATGCGAGTAACATCCATTTAAAATTATCCACGACATTAACAGCTATTTGTTAACTGGATAAAAAGTTTTAATGTAATTTTAATGTAATGCTACTGAATTTTCTACTTTTCTTTCATAAGGATAGTTTATTTCATTAGTCTAGATAACGACTGTGTTAGAGTGAAAATTTTACCCAACCTGATGAGCGTAGAAACGACCACGTAGTTAAGGAATTCTCGTCGCATCTTCGCCGTTTCTAATTCAATTCACTGCACGGTAACCAGAGATATTGTCTTGTTCTATGCCATAGCATCAGGATGACCAAAGCCTTGTGAGTGAAGATTTAGAGAGAGGCTATCAGTCGTACCGTTCCTACTCAAGGATAGCACTTCAGCGTTTTTAGTGGAGTACACCCTTGAATGTATTTGAGCTAGATCTAGGGTCTGAAAGTATCTTGCCTCTTTTTCATATTAGTCCCAGAGACACTGAGATGGGCTACTATTTTGACTTGACTGAACCATTGAATAAAAAACAAACTCCTGTCTCTCAAACTTGACAGAATTACTTACGCTTCACTGAAAGATACTTTAAAATTCATTGAATTACACTGGTCAACACGATTTTTGGTGCCAAGAAGCAAAACACGTTTTTTTAGCTAATTTGATGGTGCTGATTCCGAAAATGACCATAGTTTTTCATGGTTAACTACCGATTTTGCTGTACTGAAATTGCTCGTTTTTGGAAAAAAAATCAATTTACGATCTGGGCTGATCGCAAAATTTAGTTAAAAATGGGAGTAGAAAACCATGAATTTCCAAGTAAGCCGAGCAATTTATGTCAGCCACCTGAAATAAACTATTTTTATAAGAAAAAAAGTGATTTTGTATCAAAACTTTTAAAATAGAAGTACCGAATATTTCCAATTTATTGTCAAAATTCAAATTAACTGATAACTGTATCAGTAATACACTTCAGTAAACCTGATAATTAAGGTAACATAAAAAAATGAAACCCTAAAATCTTCTGTTTGATATTCATAAATTTATCCCATCACTTTCATCCCTTCAATGGGGAAGGAAACCAAGCACATTAAGAGCTTTTGTTTTCATAGTTAGGTAAAAAACCCAACTAAAGGCATCACAATTGAATGCGCCTATATATATATATATATATATATAGTGAAGTATATTGCCA
>NC_068983.1:100540539-100541347 GCF_001194135.2 Octopus bimaculoides
TGAGTACTTCTCGTCTGGGTCGTTAGTTGTGTATGGGTGGGTGGGTGTATAAGTGTAAGGCTGTTTCCGGTGCATATGTGCTATTTTCATGTGCACACGCCCCTTCACTATATGCATGTTTGTATATGTGCGGGTGTATATGTGTGATGGTAGGGCGTATATAAATGTGTGTGTGTGTGTGTGTGTGTGTGTGTGTGTGTGTGTGTGTGTGTGTGCAGGAGTGCGAATGTATGTCTCTATACATACGTATATTTATACGTATAGACATGTCTAAATATATATGTATTATATTACATGTATGCATGTAAGCATCTATGTGTGTATGAGGATGAGGTTGCGTACATTATATATATACGCGTGCGCGTGTTTGTGCGGGTATGTGTGCATGTATGAGTACGTACATACATGTGTGTGTGTATTTGTGTGTGCATGTACGTATACATGTTTATGTGCGTGTGTACGTATGTAGACATTGTAAACGCAGGTGGTTTATGTCTATGTATGTTATTTTTTTTGTGAGAATATGGTTATGTGTATATTTATATATATTTTTGTCATATTTTTTAATCTTTTAGCTTTTTCCATCTATTAGAGTTACTTTCCTTATATTTAACGGTTTTTCGTAGCGTCTGATGCCATTAATAGGTGACGAGAATGTATCGTAACTCTTCGCTTCAACATTCGAAACTGAGTACTATAATGACAACCGTTTACTCTTTGCTCTAATTTATAAAATAAAATAATTCTCTATTTCTACAAATATCGTGGTTTCATTCTTTTGTTGTTATACACACACACACACACACAC
>NC_068983.1:100541447-100542722 GCF_001194135.2 Octopus bimaculoides
AATGACCAATGCGATAAACACATTGGCCACCTCCGCCCTCCCTTTCAGGATAGCCACCGCCAAGACCAGGTCTTGACTAATGCAGCCACCCTGCTCAATATCTCCGTCCAGTTCTTCTCTATCTGGAGGCCTGGTCCAAACCAGACTCCCAGCAACTTAACCGGTCCCTCCGTCCAGCGCCCAACAACGCTGTCTGAAGGCATCGACTTGCCAACCCAGGTGCCGAGCAGCAAACCAACCGACTTTTCCCGGTTAATCTTTGCTCCTGCCACCTCCTCGTAAGCCTCAATAGTCTTACTCACTTCACGTAGGCGTGTTACTGAGGTTACGCTGATAGTGATATCATCCGTGTAAGCCGTAACAAACGTGCGCACACACACACACACACACACACACACACACACACACGCAAGCTATTGATCTAATACCTTGCTGTTCTGCACGCAGCCCGTAAATTATTATCAAATTGGTGGACATCAACATGCATCAACAAATAATTGGTTGATTTCTAAAAAAACAAAGACCTGTATTCTTGTTAGAATAATCGGTCCGGAATAGCTTTGACTGAATAAAGTCGAAACACCGTGTCTCTCGAAGTTCTCTCTTGCTAGTGAATCGTTTATCAACACACATCATTTAAAGAGAGGTGTTGTTCTCCGGCGGCGAAAAATAAGACCGATCTGATGGTTATGTTATTAAATGGTAGGTAAATCTTGTAAGAAAGCAACCGAATTTCTTCGAGCCATACATTATAACAATAATATGCGCACGCACACACACATACAATGTGGTCTATAATACACACAAAAAAAACGGACTGTCACGTCTAGAATTACATAAATCAACATAAATCTACTTTAGCATGGCTAATGTCGGGATAAACAACAGCTGTATTAGTGTCGAAATTGTGATGATGGTTAGTCGATAATTGACGAGAGAATTAGCATATCTGTGTCCATTGCTTGTGTGTTGTTTTCTATATGTCTTTTTTTTTTTGTCGTCCTTCTCTTTCACATTTCTACTATTATACATAACATTCTGGTTATACAGCGCGTGTGTGAGGGAGCGAAAGTAAACAGAAGAAAAGAAAGCGGCTATAAAACAGGGGTGTGAGAGAAATGAGGAAAATTAGCGGCAGAGTGGTATTAGAATATCTATTCTGATAGAGAGTAGCATAAAATCTAATATTAATCGGCTACTTGTGAGGGAGAGAATAAGGGTGAATAAACAGATAGACTATTGAGGAATAAAGAAAGTGAGGTTAACACCAGTTTA
>NC_068983.1:100542732-100543436 GCF_001194135.2 Octopus bimaculoides
AGAGTAGCATAAAATCTAATATTAATCGGCTACTTGTGAGGGAGAGAATAAGGGTGAATAAACAGATAGACTATTGAGGAATAAAGAAAGTGAGGTTAACACCAGTTTACCTTCAGATAAAATAAGTACCATTGCTCATTGATGAGTAGATTGTTCTATAATTAATGGAGTTGCTAAAGGCGCCGAACTGGCAGAATCGTTACCGCGGTGGGTACAAAGCTCAGCGACATTTCTTCTAACTTCACTTGCAAAATTCAAATGCTGCCGAGGTCGATTTTACCTTTCATCCTTTCAGGGCTAATAAAATAAGTACCAGTTGAATACTGGGGTTGGTGTAATCGACTTACCCTCTCCTCTAAAATCACTGGCCTAGTACCGAAATTTGAAACCATAATTAATGTGATTACTACAGTGTATATAAATGATGCATATTGTTATATGGACTGTTAGATATGTAATTCGTCTGACGTTCCGTGTGTCATGTGGTTCGTCTGAGTTCATTGTTTCATTGTTGTTGTCTTGTGGGACTGTCGTAGTAAAATGTCATTGATATATATATGGCGGACATGACTTTTGTTTATTCATAACGAACATTGGGTGAGTGCGTTCTTTGTATGTAATTGAACAATAAATGTAATAATTAAATTGTATAACTCGTTATGTTATCTCTGCGAGTCAGTCCGAGGGAAACATAACACATATAA
>NC_068983.1:100547774-100555274 GCF_001194135.2 Octopus bimaculoides
GCATATTGTTATATGGACTGTTAGATATGTAATTCGTCTGACGTTCCGTGTGTCATGTGGTTCGTCTGAGTTCATTGTTTCATTGTTGTTGTCTTGTGGGACTGTCGTAGTAAAATGTCATTGATATATATATGGCGGACATGACTTTTGTTTATTCATAACGAACATTGGGTGAGTGCGTTCTTTGTATGTAATTGAACAATAAATGTAATAATTAAATTGTATAACTCGTTATGTTATCTCTGCGAGTCAGTCCGAGGGAAACATAACACATATAATTTCAGTTTGTAGTATTGAATTCGAGCCTTCCCATATGTAAATCACAAATAGATTTAAGATTCCAGGAAAACTAGTGGTACTCTGTGTCAGCAAAAGTCAATTAGTAACGTTCGCATGTCGTGCAGGAAGGTTTCAGATAGCTCTTATTCGAACGGCAACCAAATTTGCGAACGTTATCTCAAAACCAGTTAACACCTTCAAATCTAAGTTAAACTTAATCCTACTTTGACAGATTGTGAGAAAGATATTTAACAAAAATTCAATATATAAAACAAATATATACAGATTTAAATTAATATTTATGCGAAAGATTAAAAACGGCTATAAATATTTAAATATTTTAAGAATGATTAACGATATAATCGTTGGTGACAGGAGATTCTTTAGACGACATGCAGTAAGCATGCATAAATTCAATGAGAATAAATTAGATGATAAAAAGTTCTCTCTTGGTGTTTCAGCGTTGTCATTCGAATACAGAACAAAACATATTTAATAATAAAGCTCTGCAAATCTGAGTGAAATAATGTCCCTGTGGTGTTGTTAATGATGGTGGTGATAATATAGGCGATAGTGGTAGAATTAGAGAAACACAGCAGCAGTTTAACTCATGCCAGCCGTTATTGAACACATCTGTAACGGAAGGTGCTGAAATAGTGCCCAGCTCATCATTTTTTCTTTCAGTAGTAATGTACCTAAGAATACATTGTCCAATGAGTTGTTCTTTTTCGAAAAAAAAAAAAAAAAAAAAAAAAAAAAGAAATACAAAATGTGCTACAAGGGAGATGTAAATGTTTATAGTAAGTAAATCGATTACACAGAAATTCCATTCATGGTTTGTAGAGGTGGAAGAGTCTGCAACATATTTACGCCATCCAAAAGGTACTCAGTATAATGCTTATTCTTTCACTGGCAATTCGAAAATCATGTATCTGAAACTTTGTCAACAAACTGGATGGGGCTTCCAGACAGCTAAGCATGATTTTAACAAGAACTGCTTTTACGTGCTTTCAAGAGAGACAGAAACTCATCAACGTTAAAGAATTTTCTGATGAAGAAGAGGAAACCTGGTTTTGGGGATGCAGTTTTGGTAACGTGGAATCACAAATTAAGAGACCTTGCACTTGTGGTGACCGGGTATATTTATTCTATAAAGCACAGTAGGAAAATGTAGTATTTCTTTTGTATGTGTAGTGATTACATCTTGATAGGGAAGATATATTCGAAGTAGTTGTTCATGGAAGCAGTGTAATTCTAGCTAGAAATGTTTAGGTAGCATGAAGATGACAAATGCATGTGGAAGGTTAAGGGAAAGTTAAAAAGGAAACATTTCAACTGAAGCATTAGTTTAGCGTGTCAAGCCCTACAGAAATTATTGCTTCATATCCGGCAACTCCAGCATAGAATAAAATTCAGAATCTACTTGCCGATCCATCAACTAGAAATAGCTCGATCTTTTTTATATCATACTTTACAATTTTAAAAATGTGTTAGATAATGTTGTCCTAGATATGCTACGCCTAAAAGGGTTGTATGGTCGTGTTTGAAAGGTCTTTGATAATTAGTCTGTTCAGTCAGAGCTCACTTGGGGTTAAAAGAGAACAAAATTCTACGTAAGACATTTAGTATACTCCTGATTTAATATGTGTCTGTGTGTTCTGTGGAATATAAATCAAGAACTACACTTCTCCAGTTTCGATAGCACAAACGTAGCTCGGATTTCAAATTGCCCACATAGTTTCGGTCTTAAGAGTTCGCTGAGAAAAAAATATAGCTTATAGCCATATAGGAATGTATCTTAAGTTTCATAAGATCAACTAATTTATGTTACTATGACATATGTTAATGAATTACGGTTCTTCATTTTCCGAGTTCAAATCCCACCGAAGTCGATTTTGCTTTTTATCCCTCTAGCGTCAATAAAATCATGTGCCAGCCAAGTACTGGGCTTGATTTAATCGACTAAACTTTCGCACAAATTCTAGGCTTTGTTTCTGTTAGAAACAATTTTACTCTTATTAATTTTTCTTTCCTGATCTACAGTTTTCTGCTGATATGTAAACTGTATTATGTATAACATACAAGGACGTACCTCCTGAGTAGGTAACACTTAGGGTGTTACAGTTCTATATTTAAGAGATGAAGAATTATGTACATTATTGAGGCACTACTTCGGAGAGAATATAAATCGAGTAGGCAGTAGAAATGGAGGAAAAAACTAGATTCGGTGACTGGGTGAGAAAGAATCCGATGGTAAAACTAGACTCGGTGGGTGGGCGAGAAAGAATCCTAGTAGTACAATGAGACGTTTGTAATATTTATGGAGTAATTAAAAGATAAGGCTGGATGGAAGAGAGAAGGAGAGCTAAACACAGATGCAACAAGACAAAAATTGAGAGTAAGAGAGGGAGAGAGGTATGCAAGGTCTGTGCTTGTGATATGAATAAGCATATGGCTGCAGACAGAAAGTGATCCATGGATCCACGTATATTTAATATTCATTTATGAGATTCGCTGTTTAAATGATGACAATGAAAATGGCAACAGGATTTTGAAATGCATGAAACAAAGCCGTGTTGGCTTTATATCAAAACTTAAACACTGTTTGTCAACATTCACAATCATATACATTGACACACACATAATCACACGTTCCTACATACATATTACACACGCACGTATAGTAATTCAATTGGCAGCCGAGAAAGATATCAGAAATATAACAATGGGAGAAGCAATGTACATAGACGTAGGTAACCTTCCTCAGAGTTAATGTGGCGACTCGTTTTCGATTCCTGGATTAAACCTGCACACTTGAATTACTCTCCTACTGTCCCTGGAAAAATATAGTTCAAAACATCCAACTTCTTGTCTTTTATTTCTCAGAAAGATTGCAGCTACTTAAGAGTTAGTTATCGAATGCAAATAAACAAGTGTAAAGGGAAATATGTAATGAAGCACGGACTTGTTGGTAAATACTGCTATTTCGATTCCTTTCGGCTACCTTTCAAAAAAGTCGAAAGAGTACATCATAGCAAATGAGAAATTTCAACAGATTCAATCAGAATGAAAGGTATTAAATGAGAAATGATTCACCTGAGAATCAAAACAGTATCATAGAAACGGCTTTGTCACGAGAACCAGAAACTCACTAACACTATACCGTGTACATATCAAGTAACTTACGTATACCTGTATAAAGGTATTTAGTGTGATAGGAAAAGGCATCAACCATAGAAATCTAATTTATTATTTGAAATTTCTATACAATTAGATTTCGATGTCAGATTTACTGAAGTTAATGTAACATATATCATGGTCATTAGGAGAAACTTAACAGGTTTATGTTAAGTTTCCTTTCTAAACTATAAAGTTGTCTCATGAGTAACTGAGTTTTTGATCAATAAAACTCTTTTAGATTCTGATAACGCTAAATAATATCATTATTAGCTTCCCTTTTTAAATTAACAATACCGTTGTTAGAATATCGGGGAAGGTGATGGATAGATAGAATTGTTACAATGACGAACAAAGTGCTTTGCAGAACTTAGTTACGACCCTACATTTTGAGTTCAAATTCTTCTGAAGTTCTTTTCATTCTTCTGTGGACAATACATTTTAAAAAAAATACCAGCTGAGTGCCCAAAGTTAAACATTATTATTAAAATTCCGCGTATGATGCAGAAATATTAGCAGAAGAGTACCGAGGAGGGATACATTTCAATATTTGTAATCCTTCAGGTGCTGGCATCTAATAGATTACTCTACTTTGTCTATCTGTTATGATAAAGAAATCAGATACCAGTTGCAGTCGTACTTGAGTGTTAAACTGAGATAGAATAGTGTACTATCCGGAGGAAATTTATGCACATTGTTTCTATAGCATGATATCAAACTTAAGAACCACAAGTTCCCTGAAATTTAAGAGATATGTTACCGAGGTGATCCAATTAGATTGTTTCTTTCTACAAATGCAATTTCTTCCATTAGCAAACTGTGCCAAATGCACGAAATTGTCAGCATACCACCATAGAATAATATGTAATGTGTAGCAGAGTCGAGCTTCCCATCGAATTTCGATATCTGTTTAAAGTCAATTCACATCGTTTAAACTGCTAATGTTCCGAAGAAAGATATAAACGTCATATATTCTTTTTCCTTTCTCCTAAAAATGCCTAACCTTAACAAAAACCATTATTGGAAATTAAAATACGTGAAAGTAATTATAGGAAATGTGACATGTTCAAAGGAAATAATTGTTTTCTCTGTGATAATTAGATAACTATAAAATAAATATAACATACTTTATAATATATTAATGAACTCAGATTTCTAAAAACAAACACACACACGCGTATACAAATAGCGTTATTAACAATATTAAATCTGAGGTTTTGTAAAAATCAATAAATTTATTAATTACTGATCGAAAGTGCGTGTGTACTTCCTTTGATATGTTTTGAACGGTTTCAGTGGGCTTTTTATGAATGAGAGGATGTCTGTAAATAGCTAATTAAACGGTGAATTGTAGAGAAAAAAAAAACAATAATTGTAACCATTCTGTACAAAAAGAGGGATAGGTTTAACCAAAACATTTTTCGTAAAATGTTGTCAACTGGGAAAACAATTCAATCCACTGAGAACTGTTGTGTTCCTTTCGGTTGTTTATAGTACTAAGTATTAAATTTAAAACGGAGGTCCAGTCGACATGGAAGACTGTGTAATCGCTCGACCTGATAGGAAAGCAGCCAAATTTCCCACCTGACGGAAAGAAAATATGATATGGCAATGGTTGGAATCTTAGATCTACTCACAGATCTATTCTATCATAGCTGGAATAAGGATGACAAACAGTATTTCGTTTCTGTATTTGGTTTGCAAGATTCGTAATGTGAACTCGTATGTTGAAAACAAATTTTGTTGTATCTTCGGAAGGTTATTGATGAAGTTGCGAATGATGATGAAGGGACTTTGACAACAACCGATTGATTGATTGACCGAGTGATTAAGTAAGTAACCGATTAATTACTTAGATAAGCCAACCAACCATCTGACTAATAAAGAAATGAAATTGAATCTGTGCGTGTGTTTATTATAGACACAATCTCCCCCGCCCAATACAACAATAATAGCAACTAACAAAAATGCCAGATTTATCGAGGTAAAATTTTAGTGACGTAAATAACACGAAATTACTACAAGCAAGTATAAAAAAGTGGGTCACTGGAAACTGCTTTAATAATGACTTTAAAAATGTAAATAACCAATATTGTTTTCTTCCGACTGAAACGAAAATCTCTGTATCCTTTAGAGGAAAAGTTAATGCTGTGATGTTCATCGTTTTCTCTGAGATATTTAATAGCATAGGAGAGGTGGCTTCAACCGAGAAGCTAAGTTACAGCTTTTTCTCACTGGGAACGAGTGTCTGGAAGAAGTTAAATCACTCCGTCTTCAAACCAAATAGCATTTGTGTGTGTGTGTGTGTGAACGTGAATATGTATGCATATATGTTTATGCGTGTGTGTACGTGTGTTTACATTACATCAAAAAACTCCAGTAAAAAAAAAGCCTAAAACAAGCTCGCGTCTAAAACTAACCTAAGCTTAACTAGATTTATAGCAAACAGTATCGACCAGGCTTTAGCTATACAATATTATGACTCAGCTACTGTGACACAGAATATTCAGCAGCAAATCTATCTCTGAACTAGATAAAATATAAATATTTTGTTCATTCACACAACTAATGTTATTCCCGTGTACTGATGCAAAATAATCATCCACTTCAATCACTAAATATATTTAAAAAATCACTTCTGCACCACACCACCTCTAAAAATGATCGGTACTCAGCTACAGGCCTTACAGTCGCACTAAATGCTGGGCCTCACTACCACTGAGGAGCTATACTGGCAAAAGCGCATCCTTAGCATAGTCAGAGCCTCATCCCAATGATTAGGGTCAAATTAGGCTCTTTAGTGTCAGAAGATATTTCAGCTTTCAACAGCTGCTAAGACTTTAGAATGCCTACATGAACCTCACAATAAAGTACTGCTCCTACATCAGGGAGAGTGCTGCTGCGCTGCACTTGGAGATTATCGACTGCATCCAGAGAATGGCCACTCGACCAACTGATATTCCATCACTAACGGACACACTCCTGCTTCAGACTTAGTCTCTTCTCTCTGTCTTCTCTATCGCTACTATATCGACTTCTGCTCCTTGGAAGAGGCTGATTTAAGGTAGCGTGAGTAGTTGACATACTATTAGTTTCTCAACCTCTTTGCGCCATTTGAGTGTCCAACCACTTTTTACTTTTACTAACCACTATGGCCTATCTTTCATCGCCAAAATATCGGCCCTCTGGAATCTTCTCACCATTCACATCTTTCCTGCAAGTTGACAAGTAACAGCTTAAACGCAACACAACGGCAACACTATCACTAAGTGTTGGAGGGGCTTACATATGTCATGGGCTGCTCCCCTTCCTCCAGACTCAGCATGTAAAAATAAAATGTGGAATAAAGTGAACGTCAGAACTTGCTTTAACAAGCTTAGAGAACCTAGGGATTTAATCCCATAAATGGTTGGTATTGATAATTTTTAAAGTCTAGCAATGAAGGACTGAATAATAATTCTTTCTAATTTAAGCACAAAACCAGTATGTTTAGGAAGATGGGGTTAGTCAATTAAATGGACCCTAGTTTTTGACTGGTATTGTATTCTATGAACTCCGAAGAGATGAGACGCAAAGTTGACCTCGGCAGGAATTTGAAAGCTTTTCTAGTTTATAAAGGTCATTTTCCCTCAAACTACAAATTTTTAATTACTACAAGTTAATCTACACATACACTAATCTCAGTTATAACCGTTTCAAAATTGGCACAAGGCAAGAAATTTTGATGGAGAGGGATAAGTCGATTACATCGATCTCAGTGTTCAACTGGTACTTATTTTATCGACCTCGAAAAGATGAACGGCAAAGTCAGCCTCGACGGAATTTGAACTCAGAATGCAAAGACGGACGAAATGCTGCTAAACATTTTGTCTGGCATGCTAACAATTCTGTCACTTCGCCGCCTTACAGTTGGTTATATTAATATCGGTTACATTAATATAAGAACTTCAACATCTACTCTTCTCCCATCGTCCTGCTTTAAAAAGCGTACAGACGATAGGTAAGTATTCGGTCACAGTCATACACAATGTTAGAATTTTTAAT
>NC_068983.1:100557946-100579249 GCF_001194135.2 Octopus bimaculoides
ATTATTATTATTATTATTATTATTATTATTATTATTATTATTATTATTATTATTATTATTATTATTATTATTATCATCATCATCATCATCATCATCATCATCATCATCCTTTCTACTATAGCCACAAAGTCTGAAATTTTGGGGAGGGGACTAGCCGATTACATCGACTCCAGTACTCAACTGGTTCTTATTTTATCGACTCCGAAAGGATGAAACTTAAAGTCGACCTCGGCAAGATATGAGCTCAGAACATAAGCAGCTGGAGGAAGTGCCGTTAAGTCTGTTGACTTCACTAATTCCTTACTTGAACACAAGTCTAGCAATTTTGAGGAGGGTTTAATAATTTAAATCGACTCCGCTACTTGACCGCTATCTTAGTTTATCGAACCCCTGGAGTACAAAAGGGTTAATTGACTTCAGAAGGCTCGAAATTAAGAGTGTAAAGAACGAAAACAAAAGACACCAAGGACTTCTTCGGACGCTCTAAACTTTCTGTCTTCATATAAATTAAACAAATTAAGCGTTTTTTTAAAAGAAATATAAAAAATATAATAAATATGTTAAAAAATATAATAAAAGTCTGTGTTCTCAGTATCTTTAGCTTTCGGGAGCTTAATTTCGGGCTCTAATTAATCAAAATTATTTAATATGGGATCTCATTATTATTTTAATTGATTGCTACTCTCTAGGCGTGTTTTATTTGCTTTATTCCATGCAGGATTTCAATTGTGTAATTGAGAGTAAGATGAAACAATTATCAACAGTGACCAAGACCGTTCATTTTTGTCCAATATTTTCATTCTTTTTGTTTGTTTGTTTTTCGTTCCTTTTATCGAGTGTTTGCACATGAGATAATCAATAAAAAAACATTCTCATTCAATTATGGAAGAAGTATGGGTGAGTGGATAAATTGGACATGTTTTCGCTATCAGTTTGTTTGTGTATAAACTAATCTCTAGAACTTTCGATAAATATCCAACCGGTTTGATATTTAAATCAATGAGTTGGTTATAATCAGTTAGCAATGCAGTTCATGCTTACTTCATATTTGAATACTGATCCAAAATGGAGGGTTTTTGGCAAGAAATCTTTCAAATTGTAAATTAGTGGAAGAAAGGTGAATGAAAAGAAATACTACTCTGTGCCAAATTACCAGCACAGCAGGCAGCAACTACTGCTTGTGTGTTAACAATCACTACTGTCAAGTTCACTTCGAATATTAACTTTAGCAATTCTATTTTAATTGTCACAACCATCATTTCTACCATTATGTCAATATTTACAAACCAAAAGAAAATATTCCACTTAGTTTGACGAGAAAGTATCAGAATAATCACACACACTGTTATTTACAGTATTTATTTCTTTTGCATCTTCATGATTTCTCTGTCTATTTTTGTTTTTTTCTCACATTATTATAAATGTGAGGACGCATAGCTGGTCGTGTGGTTAGCGTGTTGCACTCACGATCGCAAGATCGTAGTTTCAATTCCTAGACAGGATGCTGCTTTTAGTTCTTGAGCAAACACTTCATTTTATGTTCTTCTGCGATCATTTCGATTCCTGACGTGTGGTTCACGGTGCACCTATTCAGACAACGTCGATTTGATAGAGTGGACTAATGTACGATACATACACTTGATCACTATAAACAAACCGTTTGTGAAGGTCGTTCGGCAAAAGCTGAACGCTCATACGTCGTTTTCGAACATTATGCAGATATAAGAATGAAATGAGACGCTGCAGTGTCCACGTCTTTCTAATGACATTCTATTAATAGATCATTCTTGAATGCTATTCAGTTATCTCTGGGCTCAGACAAGCTAACGCTTTCTTTTCTCTGTTACATCTAACCAAACACTTCTATCTCTGAAACTATCTTTGATTCAGACATCTCTAACCTCTCATACATCTAACCACACATTTCCATACTATAAATACTATAATACTAGTCAACACTTATCTCTATTGAAAAGCATTGTCACATCTTCAACAGGCTCATACATCTGCCGCTGAAAACCACTGAAACAGCTTGGCATAGATAGATATTACATTTCAATCTTGTACAGCTTAAAATTAAAACAGAATATTCAGAAACAATGCAATCAAAATATCACAACAATCTCAAATGACCATTCATGAGATTGTGTATTCTCAGTGTGGTAAATATTACAAAAGCTAAATTTCCTCTTCAGACGAAATGGCCACTTAAAGAATGTTATATAGAATAGAACTTTTACCAAAAATTCTTGACAAAGTTCACAAGAAACTATATATTCGAATAATCATCACACACATAGATAGATAGATAGCTAGCTAGCTAGCTAGCTAGCTAGATAGATAGATAGATAGATAGATAGATAGATAGATAGATAGATAGATAGATAGATAGATAGATAGATAGATAGACAGGCAGGCAGACACATACATTACATAATCCTCGCCGAGGTCAACTTTGCCTTTCATCCTTTCGGAGTCAATAAATCAAGTACCAATAGCATACTGGGGTCGATCTAATTGACTAACCCCCTCCCCCAAAATTTTGGGCCTTGTACCTAGAGTAGAAAAGATTACATTACATAATCCAGACCACATTCAAGAAAATTCAGTCTGCTTGAAAGACAGATTATTCGCTTTATTTCATTCACTTAGTGTTTGACAGTCTTCCTTTTATTGTCAACGTTGCTACAATGTCCTCTGCTTCTCTGTATTTAAAAACTAAACAACCCAAGTTCAATCGTCTAAGTCTATATTTTTCTTGTCACAATCTCTCGTCACAAACCGTTCTAAATACTCTGCCAAATATTCACTTCTCATAACTGCATCCACTTTTATTCTTATATTTTGTTTTCCTCTAACTACATACGTGCAGAAATTTAAATTGGTATAATTGTTTTAATCTGCTTCGTTGCTTAACACTTCTCACAATATTTTCTTCACATTCTGTCAGTAAAAAAAATTTTGGTTATAGTTCATGAAGCCAAGCCACAATTAAATGAAGGGATAGAAATAAACAAATGCCGTGGACAAGAATTTTTCCAAAATGGAATCCAATAACACAGTTTTCGGTAATATAGAATGATAATAATAAAGATATATATGAAAGTATAGTCAATTATATCACTCTTATATGAAAGTATAGTCAATTATATCAAACCCCTGAATTTGGCTATTACTTTATTTTATCGGCCCCGAAAAGATAAAATAAAGTTAACCCTTTGTGGGTTGAAACTCAGAACGAACGATAGGAAATGGGATGTTGAGACTTTAATGCTCTTTCCAGAAGTGCCCTAGCTTAACTGAAATGCAATGAAATCGTTTAAACCTGGTGTTGAAACCGGGTTGTGAGTTTGGTTTGCCGAGAGCTTATCTTTCATCTTACATCTCTCGCCTAACCATATTCCTGTACAGGCTTCCATTTGATTAGACATGAAGGCCTGTATATAATTTTGTGTCGAACAATACAAAGTTTTACCCTTTAAGTCTTCCTGTTGATGTCATCGCTTTTGTTGTTGTTTAGTCCCTTGTCCAAACCTGTTTGAGTTTGGCAGATGTACAATCGAAAGCATTACGACCATGAATATCTCTGCTTTTTGGGAGTATGTAAGGATTACACTGACATGTCATTTCCTCAAAGTAAGATGAAAATTGAGGGAGATTCAGCTGCTATTTTGTATTAGGTCAAGCGATTACATAGAAGCTCCTTTTTGACACATTAACTCGTTGACATTGTTGCTTAACCTTAGATCAGCTCCAATCGCGATGACCTATTGTCAAAGACAACCCAGCCGTGATCACCCAGTCTTTTTTCTATGTGCAAAGAACATAGGACTATATTATTCAATGTCACCCATCCTAAGAGATAGACTGTCATTTGAGAGTGGATTTGGCTGCTTTTCTTGTAGCTTAGGCAGCCACAGAGGCTTCCTTGTTGGCTCGTAGACCAAAACGGTGTAAATGAAATGATTTAGTATTAACTCTAAAGCGCTGGTTTCTATCTCGTTATATCATGATGGGTTATTATTGTTGTAATGGTATGAATTGAAGTAATTCTAGTTTTATTGATCCAGAAGGAAAGGATTCACACCTTGTACAGCAGGTGATTAAACAGTGTCAATGATTTCAATGAACTGATGTATTCCTTTTAACAAGCCCCTTATTCTCTCAACACAGGATTCTGGAGCAAATTTCTAATGGAGGAAAGAACTGACACTTATCACTTCTGCCAATAAATAAGAATGCAAATTTATAATTTCTCTAAGGAAGCTGCTCATCTTTATATTTCACATCACATATATTTTATTTTATATAAAAAAGAAGTTTTAACATTTTTATCATAATTTTTACATTTAATAGGAAAAAAAAAACCTTCACATGAAAAAGAATACAACATAATACATTGCTTTCGGCATTTGCTATAAAGTTTTCTAAACTTTAGTCTGAAGAGAAACGATTTCTAAATTCAGAATGTGGTGTCTACTTGCTGTAAGCGAAACTTATTCACAAGTATTAATCATAAATCGAGTAGGTAGACAGACATGCGCGTGCGCGTACACACACACACACACACACACACACACACACACACACACACACACACATGCACGCAGATGTTCCCGGCAGTGCCCGGCTATTATATCAAAATCACACTATTAAGTAATGCGCAGATTTTTTTTTTTCATATTACAAATTATTATACTAATACAAAAGGACCTCTGTCTATTTTCAGTAAAGTAGGAATTATGGCAAAATATTCTTGGACATTCGTTTAATCCAAAATATCAGAATAGACAACATTCATAGTTTTGTCCTGTGATATTATAAGGAGATCATATGGATTTTCCAAGTGTCATAGAATCGTGAAGCTGATCATGGAAAATTAAATGAATAACATTAAAACCAGGAATTATTTTATTGAACTATAATTCAATAAAATCTAATACATAGCTTCTTAAAATAACAACGGAAAACCAATAGTTAATATCACTGGATTGAACAATACCATCAGAACATTCCAAATTGCTGTGATATTCAGTCAACAACTAGCGCAAATACATCGGTTTCAACTGAATTATCACAGCATTTTCGAAACTTTCCGGCAACACTGCTTTATTCAATAATGTAAGAAAGAGATACGACGCGTTGACATGTAGAAAAAGGGATACTAACGAAAAATTACATAACAAAAACATAGGAAGGGACGATAAAGGTAAAAAACCAACTGGCTGAACAGTCAAGAAAGAAAGATATACAAAAGGAAAACAGGAAGTGGCGATGATGCATTCTGAGTAGGGAGTGGTTACAGAGAAGCCGGAGAGAGAGAAAAGAACCAAAGAGAAAAAGAAGAGAAATTGTATATAAGTTGTTTATTAACAAACAGAAGAAAAAGTACTTAATACATGTTCTAGAAAAAATTATTTATTTGGCTCATACTTTGAGTCGTTAGTCATGAATTTCTGTCGCTTGAAAAGGTGATAAACTGAGAAACCCAAGTGTAATAATATAGGTCATCAACCGGATAGATGTAAGTACTTGCGGGCATACATTCATGCATACATACACATACAGGCCATTATGGATTTGTAAAACAAAGAGGTCTCTGATCTACGATAGCCCGTCTCAAATAAATAGCTATACTTTTCGCCAATAAAAACTGAAAATTAAATTAGAAATAAATATTTGTAGATAGTAAAATGAAAACTCTTAAAACTTAAAAATAGATTAATCACCTTCAAACAGTGAGAAACTACCAACTGAAGAGAAAATAACCAATGGAAATTGTTTCAAAGTCAAGCGGAAATTGATACAGATATGAAGGGTCAATCGGTAAAAATTAAAGAACCTTTTAATTAATCAGGGATACTGATTAATTCTTAAGAAAAATCTAAAGAGAGAAAAAGGAGTTTAGACAAGATGTCATGTGATTGGAAGAAATTAGAAAAAATTGTTTTGTTGTTTTTATATAGTTTGGTATGGAGCAATGGGCTAAGCTACTGCAGATCGAAGATTGCAGAAGAAAAACATGGGGAGAAAGGGAATTCCAGAAGTGCAGCATCGAGAGGAAGAATGATCGAACCTTTTGGTTTATGTGAGTTAAAGCACAAATACATAAAATAAGAGCATGTGAGTGGCACAATTTGTTGTTACATCAAGCTTCAACCATTACCGTCCCTGTCACAACATGAAAAAATAGCGTCAAACGTCCAGACATAACAATATCAACCTAAAAGCACTATCTTCCCCACTCAATCTGGACAAACAAAAATATAACATATGCAGAAATAGCTGCGATATCAACAGATTAATTGGCCCCAAACAATATGCTAAGATGCTTACCATCAACAATAAGTGCTAATCAACTATCATGCTCTTGTGAAGCCTATCTGCTTACTTTGGCTATGAGCACCAGAATCTGCAGCATACAAGGGTAAACTGGAGAGTAAAGAGAAAACGATATCTAAAACCAATACTATTCTTCACTGCATAGCAGTATATACAGTACGGTCCTCTACTAGACAGATACGAAATAATTTGAAAGATGGTCGCGCCTTATCATTTAGCCGACCACCTGCTTGTAAGCTCATTTAGAACTGACCTGGAGTACACAGCAACAAATAGAGGCTCTTCGAATTGATAGAGTTTCAGACATTATAATGAAAGCCATACAAATTTGGCTTCATCCTGGGCCACTGTCTTAAAGTGCAATGCAAGAAACAATTGCAGTTTCTCAGAAATGATAAATAATCATAAAGTAGATTTTAATGGGTCACTCTCTCTAAAATGCTGGAATGAACACCTTATCCTTTCAGTAAGGAAATATGAATGATTGGGCCAAATAAATACAGAAACACCAATACTACACAGAGCTTCTTTATAGACGAGCTAAGGGTATATTCCAAAAGCATTAAGAAGTGCGCTGACTAAGTTCTGATATTATCAGAGAATATAGGGATATAGTTTGACTAATATATATGTATAGTAGTTGGGAAGTGTTCATATTCGGTAGACATTCGAGAAAAATTTAACTAAATACAGAATATAGGTATAAATGGCATGTCTATATTCCGTACCTCCAATGACGAAACATTTTGTAACTTATGAGAATATTGTATATATTAGTGTTGTGAAAAGGAATACTTCAGCAGATTTTAGACCATATGGCAGCCAGAGGTGTAAGATCCATATATTATAATGTTTTTGCTATTAGTATCGGCATCAACATTTGGGAGATTAAAATGGACACTTGAAGACAAGGAAGGTATCAACTCTCACTCCCACACCAGCGGTGACATTGACAAGATCTATATTAAACGGACGGAAGCTAGAAGCGGCTTAACATCAGTCCAAACGGTATTTGAACGGACCACGACGCCTACTAAACAGTAGGTGGAGAAATGACTATAGCACATATGTACTGAAAAGTGTAGACGGACACGTGAATAAGTGCTGAGTGTTCAGCTGTTCTATGTGACCCAAACTTAATTATATCTACATTGTTAAACAGAAACTTTGGCGGGTGGGGGGGGACTTGTTTCTGAAACGAGCATATGCACACAATCATGTGTATAAGGCATACACACACAAGTGCAGGCAAACATAATTAGTGACCAAACACACTCATACGCATCAATTACATGAAAGCAAGTGTATCCACAAATAAGCTTACATATAAGCACAGATTAACTCACTCATATACCCACAAATTTCTGAGATTGTGTTGACCCAAACAGAAAAGTCGTGTCACTTTGATAATGGCCAGCATGAATTCTACGAAGAATTAAATCTGCGAGCGAGAAGGAAAGAAACAAGCGAACAAGTAAATAAACACCCATTCATCATATACACATACAAAATAGACACGTACATTGTAGGTACACACATACAAACAGAATCATACAAATTGATTACTTTTTACACAACACAGAACTGAATAGAACAACATCAACAGCATTCGATAGCCAAAATAACCTATGCTTAACTAGTTTTAAATTAGAGTTCACCAGGGTAGACTAGTTCTATCTTCTTTCAAGGTGTTGTAATATTTGTTCCATTTGACCAATATTAAAATTCTCAAAGTAAGATGTAGCTAAATTGTTTAGTTGAATAAATTCCTGTAAATGATTTTACATACACGCACACACACACGCACACACACACACACACACACACACACACACACACACACACACACACACTCTTATTAAATTATCTATTCTGGTTATTTATTCAGTCGGAATTTTCTCCGTCTCTGTTCCGTTTTATGCTTTTCCATATTGGTATTTGAAACTAGTAATATAAATATTTATTGATTATCATTGATTTGCCCTAAGTACTGTGAAGGTCCAACATACACGCTTCCCTTTTTCCACAAGAGTAGCCAAAATATTCATATCCACATGTCAGCTGACTTCTACAATAGTGCATGCACATACATTCTATTCATAGTAATAGCAGCAGTAATAGTGCTAAAAACAATAATCGGCAGTAGCCAATAGTGGTGTTGGTGCCAGAAAGGTGAAAACGGTACAAGTCAAGAATAACACTATATAAAAGAATACAGTTTTCCGAGAAACGACGCAAAATAACTTACTTTTCAGTGGAAATAAAGAAATCCTCCTCATTCTCCAGCCTCCCGACAGACGAGAGGCGGGATCGTAGTTCAGCAATTAGTTTCTCTTTGTCACACATCTAAAGAAGAAAGGAAAATGAATGATTAATTAGAAGCCTGAGTGAAATTAGGCTAAATAAAAAGAACAAGTTTATTATTAGGTATAAATTACTTAAATTCATCTGTGAAGGAAATTTCAGGCTGGCCTTAATCAGAATTATTCGTGAGAAAAAAAGCTGCAACAGCAATAATGATCTTTAAATTTGATACTAGGCCGCAAAATTGGCAATTGATAACATACGATGAGGACACAAAAAATAATCTTGATAACAATGATGATAACAATTACGCTGCTGCTGCCGCTAACGATGGTGATGATAATGATGCTTCTAATTAGACTTGAGGCCCGAGTCGTATAGACTCAAGTTATTTGTATATGAGTAAAACTGAATACCCACTGCATGACGCAATAAGAATAACAAGAATACGAAAACCAACAACAATGATAACAACTAATGCAGAGTCAAGAACAATATCCATCCCAACATTAAAAAAATTATTTTGTAAAACTGATAGATTTTGAGTATCTGTTTAGTGGCCATATTTTCTTTGGTCTTTACAAAGACCAATTAGGTGATAAATATATCTGCAGTGAAAAGAAGAAGGATATCTTTGCTGTTTATCTGCAAATCAATTTTGATCGAGTAGACATTATCAAAGGTATTCCAACTATGACCGTGCCATATTTTATCTCAGACACGTATCTAAGACAACATTGCAGAATATACACTTCTATTCTTAAAAAGAAAACGTCAGAATCCGTTCCGAGGGAGATTTGATAACTATTTACAGCAGGTCAAGCGACCTTTTATGGATTCCGTCATTGGCTCAAATGATAAGATGTGATGTACCGAGACTTTATTGATCCGCAAATTTTGTTACGTCAGTTCCTCTATTGAGGAACAGAAGCTGGAACAACTCGATTAGGTTCGATGTTTACAACGAAAGCAAACCAGTTAATATTTCCACTATTACTACTAAAGACAGTCTATTATTGGTTTCAAAATGCTGCTCGAGATACAGCACTACATATCTAATTATGCCTGTCAGGCAATTGCCTCAGCTGAAACCCCATCGAGAATACTAGGCCTTTCTACCTTTCGGAGTCGATAAAATAGCAGCCTTGAATTGAATGAAAGATAAGACAGCATGCGACTTTGCTGATATATCAGTGAAAAATCTATTAAAGTCGCGTGGCTTCCTGAAACAATGCCTGATGCGTGAAACAAGGCAAGAATAGTCATTGTTATTATTTTCATTGACATCATTCTTCCTGATCCAACGGGAGAACCTGTGTGGTCGCTCGATATGCTAGAAATAGTAATCAAATCTTCCTCAAATCTCATCTCGTCATCGTTAAAAGTCGGATGACTACTTTAGATAATCTAATTCCTACTGGAAAGCCTTTGATCTGAGATCTGCGTGATCAAGATTGACCTGGGGCTAAACAACAATGACATTCATCCATTCTCAAGTTGTTATAGAAAATCATTAAATATGACCTATATATAAAATTATAGAATTGATGTCATAATGATATACTATAGAAACGAGATGCGAAGAGTTTTGGTTTGGAAAGGATTTTTAAAAAATTTATTATATGCGTATAACTATATTCACAGGGGGAGCGTTCATGAGTTGCTGAAATTAAAAATGCTATATAAAAAAATAAACGACATTAACAGTATTTGAAATCCTCTAGAATAAATTTTGTTTCCGGCTATTTACCGAAACGGGAGCTAAAATGCATTTCAAGAACCGTTTTGATTAACCATTAAAAGCAAACCACCCTATTTTCTGGCATATTATGCTGTATTAACTGATGTTCTTCATGAAGTTCTCTACATTACAGTGTTTCGGTATTCACACGCTCTTCTCTTTCCTACTGCTTCGGTGTCCCTGCTAAATCTCCCCACCAGAACACATATAATTGCTAAAAGTACTACATATGCCACTTCTAAGCTGATCACATCGTTAAAGACGATCACTGTATACAATAGAAGCAACGCGTTTGACACCTATACTACCCATACCAACATCAAGGCCACCGCTACCACTAAATATAATAACTCCACAAATAACGAATGCTGTGCCTATGTTATCACGACCAATGGTCACCTGCTAGAAACTGCAGCTAGATCTCCCTCAAATCATACCCTAGAATTTATTTTGAAAATGGAAGGCTTCAGTGAATAATATAAATTCTATATACACTACCTAGGTGGGGTGAGACAGGGGAATCGTCCTTTATGAGAGCTAATCTGGGGCTAAACGTCATCATCATCAACAACACAATTTTAGTCCGTCGAGGTCGACTTTGCCTTTCATCCTTCGGATGAATTAAGTACCAGTGAAATACTGGGATCAATATAATCAACTAGTCCCCTCCCCCAAAAGTGTAGGCCTCGTGCCTATTATAGAAAGGTTTATTAACACAAATTAAAAGAGTCAAAACAAATTTAATATTTTCGTCTATTTATATCATCCATAGTAAGCTACCTCGGAAAATGGAGTTTAAAAAAAAAATCCAAGATGGAAATAATGGATTAGAAAGCAGACAGAATAATTCCATTTTTAGGGATATTTATGAGTAAGTTGGTTGGTTTTGCTGACTTTACTACGCGTTGTTTTGTAGTAGTCACTCATTCTAACTACCGAATTTCACTAAATATAAGTTGCAGGCTGTAAAAGAAGAGAAGCTGTATTTTGTTGTTGCCATGGCAACAATCAATAAATGCTGTATTTATGTGTTGAATAATATTGTTTTCTCTTCTGAAACATTAAAAGATAATTATCTATCGCACTATAAGACTCCAACTTACTAGTCAAACTAAATGTTAGAGAATTTTTGCTTGTAATGAAGAGTCGGGGGCAGGGAAAGACGAACAGGAAGAAATACAGAAAAAATAGTAAAATGGAGTGGAACAGTGGGGAAAAAAATAATAAAAAAGGATGAAAAGAAAATAAACGGCTGAGTTTTAAAATATCTCACTTTTGATTCCAAGATAAACATTTTTTATAACTGTGCCAGTGATAGTGATGATGCCAAAGAAGATGATGAACAACAATACTAATAACAACAACAACAACAACAACAATAATAATGTTCTTTTGATCAAGGCTCAAGAGGAGGGGCTTAGTCGATGCCATGACTCTAGCATTTCACAGGTATTTATTGATCCCGAAAGGCTGAAATGTAAAACTGACTTCAGTGGAACTTGAACCCAGAACGTGAAGAGCCAAAACAAATACCACTAAGTTTTAGGGAATTTTTTTTCCTAAATTTGTAATGATTCTGCGGAGCTTGTCTTAGTAACGGTTTCTGATTGAAATACTAGGCCAAAAGTTTGAGAGGAGGGGATTAACCGATTCTTTATGTTATCGGCTTCGGTGAGATTAAAGGAAGAAAATAAACCGCCTTGAGATTTGAATCCAGAAGTATAGAGTCGGAAGGCATTTTGTTCGATACTAACAATTCTGCCAATTCACCGCCTTTAATCTTCTTAAAACTTTCAGCGTGGAAAGCAGATAAATCCGCTCAAAATTTCAATAACGTTAATTGCCAAAAACTCTCTTACCCCAGTGCTTTGAAAACAACTTATGTTGTGTAAAGTAGGGACACCCCCAATAACACATTTTACAGAAGACAATTTTACAGATTTTCCTTAATATATGAATACACACACACACACGACATATAATATATGTATATACCTATGTATAAAAATATACATCCACATATATATACAGTAGTAAATATAAATTTTATACTGTCATACCCAGTTCACGTATTCTATGCTGTCATGCTTTGCTATGTATTTAACCCGCTACTCTTAAACCCCTTAGTTGTCCTCGTTTACTTTCTATGCTTGAATGCTGCTCTTATCTGAGAGCATAATACCATCAAATATCTAGCTCCTTTCCTGTTTTAGCCTGTGATATCAGACACGATTCGCCCAAATTTCCTTTCTGCGATTAATTCTGCTATATTAAGCTGATCAAGACGTGAAAAGATAGTAAAAGATCGATAATCTACATTTGGATTTTAATTTTATCTTCCAGCACTCTTCGTTGCTGCCAATGAATTTGCCCTACCAAAAAGAGAGAAAACCAATATTTTTGTCATTTTTGATATAACCGACGTTGCTGATACTTTTATGGCAGCTCATTGTTTTACTATTGTTGTAACTTTAAAGCCAGGAAAATATTCGGGAGTACCACATTGCGATATTTTATGACCTTTCGTGTTCTGAGTTCAGATCCCGCCAAAGTGGAATTTAGCTTTAATCTTATTTGTGCCGACAAAAATAAGTACCGATCAATTACTGAGAATAAAATAACTGTCCCCTTCTTCAAAATTTGTGGCCTTATGCCTAAGGTAGAACTTGATTGGTTTACTTATTTTTAGTTGGCCTGGTTGTAGAGCTATGCCCATGGATTTTACACGGTCTCCGAAACTGGTGCGATTGATGCCATTATAGCTCCTCAAACTGGTGCAAGTCGTCGATTGAAGTAAAGTTTATGTTTATATGGATAAGAGGATAAATTTATAGGACAGAAAAGGCAACTATAGTAAACAGCACATCTGTGGGCTATAGGTTGGCATGAGTCAGTTAGTCGAGTGCCTTATATTTGGATACTCAAATGTGGGAACCTTACTCCATCTACTGTCTCAATAGTGGCGCTATTGTTTTAATATTGTTGTTTCGATGCTTCGAAGAAAAATCGACCACTCAAACTGATTCAAATGCCTTAGTTACGACCCTTTACATTCTGAGTTCAAATTCCACCGAAGCTAACTAATTTTTTATTTCCCCCACCAAAAGATATGTGACGTTGTGTCAGTTTTAAGAGTCGTTATAAATTCGATGAAGTATAATAGAGTGGAAGAAACAGTTTACTTCGTTAATTCCGTTCCGCTATGTTTTGAGAGAATATCCAGCTGCTTTCAGGTTTACTGTGCGTCTTTTGTCCACAGACAATAAAACGTATTCTTTTCACATAAATCTAGGCATTATCTTCATGTTAAAAAAAATATTCCTGAAAGTTTATAGGACTATATGCTTTATAATTTAGTATCAACATATTTATTTAATACAGTGAGCAACAATCTAATTAGAAAAATTTTTACAGTGAGGAAAATAAATTAGAGCAATGGCTAACATTAAAATCATTTCAATTACGGAAGACAACTCCGAACATATTTCGGTGTTATTAGACGTCCTCAGCAAAGAATACTACGCTTCAAATAGAGATGAAAGGATCACTAAGCAGTTGCACAATAGTATATTCAAGTAGGTATGAAAAATGAGCGTATTAAAAAAAAATTTGTTTCTTCTCTACCACAAACAAGTATGTATTAAAATGTTTAAAATTCGTGAAAATAATATATATTGATACTTGAATTAACATCAGTTGCCCTTGGCCTAAAAGAGAAATGGATATTGTATTAAAATGTTATATACAGTATTGTTGTTGATGTTAATTTAGTTAGCATTATTTTCAATGCTCTTGTTATTGCTCTTATTATCAGTAGGATCGTTGTCAGGGTAACTATTGTCGTGGTTTTTATTGTTTAAGGTCACCCTCACCACTATCACTACAACTGCAACTGTTACCAAAATACAATAATAGATTATCACGACGATTTGGATTTTTGTTGTGAAGCGATTACAATCTAGACAGCTGTCGAAGCTCTAAAATATACAATTCCATAAGTCTGAATATAGGTCATATATGTACGAGTTATTGAAATTCTTAATCGACATTAAAATATAGACGCATTTGGAACAAACAACTACAAAAAATAGGTTAAACATATAGTATTTCGTCAGTCGTTAGGTAAATTGTACAAGGTAAGAATCAGTAGTTACTAACCAAGCAAGATAGATTAAACATTCTCCAGATCGACAATGAAAGAGAAAAGTGTAATACTATATGAACATATAAACTATTGCACTTAAGGGATATTTAGAATTGCTCGACTCTAATTTACTGACAATTTCCAATAAGCTGATGTAATTACTAATTGTTTATATCTTTGGCTGGAAAGTCTATTTGGTTTGTGAAATCCAGATCTTGATAACAACGTCAAGCCTAATGTTTCACTAACTGTAATACATTAATTTGATGGTGGATGATTAAAATCATTTTGACTCAGCTGCTGTGCAACACTTCAGTCTGTCATACGCAGCTAGTAATCAAAACTAGAGGCTTGTTCCAATAGAATGCGTTCATAGAAACTGAGTCTAGCAATACAAGATATCAAAATACTTAAAAAAAGTACTCCTGCTTTTAGAAGTTGTATACAAGGGCAGTGAGTGCTAAGTGTCATAGTGAACACAACGCTGCACAGATGACAGGACGTGGCCAGTGGAGAATCTACTTTCTTTCATAGCATACGGTCGATATTTTCTTTCACTTAATACATCTCTTGCGCTCTATCAACAAAATTACCGAAGCATGTATTACATCCGTTTTCAAGTTGTTACATTTTTCAAGTTGTTACATTTTTATATTTTGAAATGTTTTACTAAAATCTAATGTGTAAGCAAAGCTAAAGATAGATTTATGGATAAGAGGTTTTGCAATATTCAGATACGTATAATCATATGTGCAATCATAACACACCGGGATCGACTTTTCATCCTTTCGGGATTGATATAAGTACAGTCAAGAACAGAGATACTTTAAAGCAACTATTAAAAAAAAATCAATCTAATAAGCCTCAGAGAAATGGTTAAACTCACAGAGAATTATTTATCAGAAAGGGTTTCAATTTTTGGATGAAAATAATTTCATTTTGAATATATTGTCAATGCCTATCGGAATTGCAAGGACGCCACACAGTTTAGTTTCTCTTCTCTATAAATGTGTGACTCTGCTCTTAAAGAAAGAAATCAATCAGGAAATTCTGGATTATCGCTACTGGCTGAATGTGTTCGTCCATTTGAATGGCTGATTTATAACTTAAGCAGCTTGAAAGGGGAAAACATGTATTCAATATAATGTTGTTTTCTTTTTTTCAATAATTTGATTGTATAGTTTGTCAACCCATCGTATCAAAACTGAATCAATTTCAAAACACTTGTTATTTAAAAAGTATATACACACACAATGTGTGTGTGTGTGTGTGTGTGTGTGTGTGTGTGTGTGTGTGTGTGTGTGTGTGTGTGTGTGTGTGTGTGTGTGTGTATGTGTGTGTGTGTGTGTACAGTGTGTGTGTGCGCGCGCGCGCTTTGCGATGATCAAATACCACTTGTGTGGTGGGAGAAGAAATGAGATAATAGTTCAAGTTTTGATCTCTAATTTGAAGTTACTACTGAGAGGCAGCTATTGACTCGTACTACATACAGGTGGAAAGATTAAATCATCCGAATTCAATATTTTTCTGAAACGTGTTAACTCATGCAAATATACGTGTTTGTGATTAAGCTGTCATTTTAGCATCAATCGCAACTGTTTTATAATGGTGAGATTATTTGTAGTTAAAGGGTGGTGGTTAACACATTTGGTAAAGCATTTGAAAAAATACATTGGGGTATTTAGCCTCGATTCTAAATTCGAATACTGCCAATTTCTTGACTTTCTACTCATTTTTCGAGTAAGTTAAAAAAAAATACTATTGAAGTATTGAGACCGATACAATAGACTGTTTCCATCCTTTAGAATACGTGGCCTTGTGCCTGAGTAAGAAATCGATATTGCTTGTAATTACAGATATTTTAAAAACAAAGTTTGGAAGATTTTTTTTTCTTGCCATTTAATACCCTAAATTCCAACTACAGGTTAAAATATTCTTACACTGAATCTTTTATCGCAGAAACTGTCAAAACCAAATTATGACTGTACAATAAAGCCATGAAGATATCGTATATGTATGACAGAAAAAAGTCATTGATTCTCCAAATATCACTTGCTTTCAAATATTAGCTACGGTTATCAGTTGATTCTGAAATGTATTTATATCTTGTTAATCACTCACATAAATTGAAGATCAAACTAGTTTGAAGTGATCTTTTTCTCGTTAGTATCTTCCTATACAAAGGATCAGCATTACTTCCTTTTCAGACAACCTTCATGTTTATACCACATATTGAAGGTAAGAATGTGGCGGCGTTTACATATTTTGACATAACCATCTAATCTAAAATTAGTATTCTGCGCTGATATGTACTTGACCAATTACCCATTAGTGTTGTTATTCACATCACAACTTCATTGTCATTTTGTAAAAATTACTTTTATTCTGGGCTTCTTTAAATGTTTCTTTGCTTTTTAGGTTTTCCTGATGATGTTATTACTGTTAACTTATGGTATGCTTATCATTGAAAAAATATTATAATCAATAAGATGATACATAGATCTCCCTCAGAAGCTAGCTTAGATCCTTCCTTTACCAGTACACAAGAATGATTCCGTGTGAACTGGAATAATGTTTATATATAATATGGATCAAAAGCCAACCGTAATAAATCATGAAGCAAAATTGAATTAACTTTTCCATGGATTAAGATTCTTCAGTAACGGTTTGCTCATCTTCACATTTTGAGTATATTAGTTTAAAGCATTTAATATAATATTTTCTGTTTAAAACATTTAATACAATATTTTCAATTGCTATACTCTTAATTTATATGTTTGAATCTCAGATACAATTAATTTTCAAAAGTCTTCTGTTATTGTTTTAATATTCAAAGTCTATGATAATAAATCTAGCTATCTTTCGGTAATCTCAGCCATAGATGGCGGTTGAAAAACACTGCATTGTCATCGTGATTTAATCACATTATCCAATCAACCAGCATATTTCTCCCGTGTTTCTTTTGCGTTCTTTTTTTTTTCTACACTTCGTCTATTTGTTCTATTGATGTTTTCTTTTCGACTTTATAATTTTACATGCCTTACAAAAATATTTTAATTTGGTTTCATCAAATATTCTCTAAAACTTCATACAATCTCTGAAACATCAGACACTCTCTAAAATATCAGATAAAATATTTTTCTACTGAGATAATATAGTTTGCAGTTTCTGAGGTTACATCAAAAATAACATATACAATTAGAATATAAATCGAATTGTACATAAAATCGTCTTCGTAAAATCAAGAGTAAAATGGTTTAGTACCTAAGATCAACAGGTTAATTCAAATTTCTTGCTGAAATGTGAACCAACGACAGAGAAAAGCATTCAGTTAAAAACTGTCCTGGAGAAATAAATCCAGAATTGAACTAACTTTAAACGTCTAGAGTTTAGAGTTATTGATTTCAAGAAGTAATAATCGAAGTGTAACATTTATGAAATAGCCAAAACAAATAAGCTGATTATAAAGAAATCTAATATTTGCACTAATAATTTATTTGATAAAAAGGAGTATGGTTGAGTGAATGAAGTTCAGTACATTACTGGTATTTAGTTTAACCATCCCTGAAGGATAAATTGCTGTCAACATCATTGAGAAATGAATGCAGAATGTCAAAGATTATAGCTTAATACGCTTTAATCTACAGAGATGACTTTCCACTCATATACAATTAATTAAAGCTGTGTGTACGTGTGTGTGAAGACGTACACGAATGTGCATGTGTGCTGTTTGTATTTGTGTGTGTACGTGCGTGTAATAGATGCTTAGTACAGTAGTTCACCGAGAAAATCAGTGAATATTTTGTTATTTAGCTCATATCAGTTTTAATTGATGAAATTTATGATCAAAGATTTTCCATGCGTCTGTTTGAGTATCATCTACGACTAAATTCTCCTGTGTGTCCATACATTTTGAGTACGGTAAGCTGTGATAAGGGGGAACAAGACTTATTTCTATCAGATAGAAAAACCGCGTAGAGGTTCCTTCATTGGCTCGCGAATATGTTCTTTAAATAGAAGATGTGTATAAATAGAAAGATGTGTATTTATAAATAGAAATAGTGACTTTGATAGAGATAACATCATTAATGGAGATAAAATGATGGCTCCTTGAGAGACGCTAAAATTTATAGTATTGTGGTTTGTCTACCGTGAAGAGATAAAAAACCAAATCGATCTCAGCCGAATCTGAAATCATAATAGGATAGTTGTAAAGTACTAATCAACGGCATAAAGCATCTATATAAACCAACATTCTATAATTTGTTCCAGTTCCATCATCGACAAACGCTGCAATAATACACGTATCATAAAACGTGCCTTATTTTTGTTTCAAATATCAAAATACCAGAATCTCACAATTCTGTTACTCCACAAACACTTATACTATCATTTTTTTTACAATTTGTTATCATCACTTTTCAATGATTTACCATCTTGAAACTTTAAATTGATCCAAATTACATAATTCCCCTCACTGAAGTTATGAAAATGCTATTCTCCATTAGCATCTGTAGTCTTTTGTCTTCTATGAATCTGTTTCCTTTGACATCAAAGTTTTTGAATGCGTCTGGTTTGAGAATCTTCTAAAAATTCTTATTTTATAAATTGAAGTCACTTTAAAGCTTAACTTAACGTTCATAATTCTTCCCTTCTCTACCTTAACTATCTCGATTAAATTCACCTCTAACTATACACACCACTTACAAACATCCATTTTCGTCTTTAAAAAGAAAGCGAAAAACTCCAGTTCTCGTCCCAGAAACTATTTTCCCGCTTTCATCCGCTTTCCACATATGTCTGACCTCACAAAGCAACAACAAAGCATCCTGTCCTAACTTAACTAGCAACGCCACCTCCATCATCTTGCAATGAATATGAAGAGGTAGTCACTGACAAAGGTTTCCAAACAATCAAAGAAGATGCAAAAGATAAAAAGAGGAAGAAGACTCTGACCGTTGGCAAAGAAACAAAACTAAAGAAACAACTATAGTGTTGGAATATAAGAAACATGTTAAAAATAGAAGCCTAATAAAAGCAATAATAAAAGAAGAGTTTCTTGAGAACGAGATCAAGCCACGTATAAACTGTCAATAAGAACCTTTCGGTGCACGAAGCTCCAGGACGAGAAATGGTTGGTGGGCAGAGGCGCTATGTATTCTAACCCTACCTAGCCAACGGTTTCTCACTCGCGTGTGACGAGAACCCTAAAGGAATTTTTCCGTTTTATCTGTTAAAATAAAGTGTAATAAATTTAAATTATTACTTATTACACTTTTTATGACTTCACGTAATCATTTTTGTTTTTATGAATTTTTAATTGTTCCTTTTATATATTGTATAACGTTTTTCACCTGTTCACTCATTTTTGTATAACTTTTCTCACTCGTTACACATGACACACATACACCTTTGTAAACCTACAATTTAATGATAATTATATTAACTTTTCTTTCACGAGTTAATAAAGAAATGATAGTATGATTTAAAATGTTAGAAAAAAAATTATTTATAACATTATTGATATTATTATTATGTCATTTAGTTCTGTCCTGAGTTTTGTCCTTAACTTTGTCTTCCATCCCTTTGGAGTGAATAAAGTATATATCAATACCGTCGTCAATATCACCGAATATATTCTTCCTCACAAAACATTTATGGTATTCTGCCTACATTAAAAATCCTTAATTCTAATACTGTGAGGCGGGTTGATGACAGAATTTGTAGTTGGGGTTTATTATACGTTCTGTAAGACTAGGGTGTGACCAATCGAAACATTTCTTGTGAAAGCTACAACACCTGTTGCAAAATCAATATCTCAGTTGATAAGCAGATGTCATTTAGTCTACATGTGAAACGCTGCTGCAAATACTAATACTAATAACAATCCTTTCTACTCTAGGCACAAGGCCTGAAATTTGGGGGACTGGGGTAAGCCAATTACATCGACCCCAGTGTTTCACTAGTACTCAATTTATCAAACTCGAAAAGGTGAAATGCAAAGTCGACCTCGGCGGAATTTGAACTCAGAACGTAATGACGGACGAAATGGCACTTAGCATTTTGCTTGACGTGCTAACGATTCTGACAGCTAGCCGACCTAATAATAATAATAATAATAATCATTTCTACTATAGGCACAAGGCCTGAAATTGGGGGTAGGAGGACAGTCGATTACATCGACCCCAGTACTGAAATGGTACTTAATTTATCGATCCCGAAAGGATGAAAGGTAAAGTCAACCTCAGAACGTAGCAAAGGGGGAAATGCCGCTAAGCATTTCTCGTATATATATATATGTATATATATATATATATATAAAGTTGGTAAATTCAAAGCAGAAATTATTTTCTGTAGAGATATTTTCCGGATTCAGCGCGCCAAAACTAAGACTTTTGAATTTTAATCTTTATAATGGATAGAATCACGTGCACGCTTTCACTAGTTGAAGACAACTAGCACGAGATTCTATTCGATTGTAAAAATATCGGCAATCTGTACTGAAGATAAATAGATACTTTTATTTTGGAAGTATTGATTTTGAAACTATAGTCTGCAGATAATCGAGGTATGTACAATTTTCACTGGTCTAGCCCGCCTGTTTTTGCTCCGCTGAATCCGTATTTGAGAATTTTTTAAGTGAGCTTCTTCTAGCATATTGACAGACCGGTCACTGGTCAATCTTATATACACAAGTACTATAATCTTTTTAGGATCTCGAAAAAAATTTTTCATGAACCTTCTGATTCTTTTAATGTGCTAGTTTCCTGGT
>NC_068983.1:100580891-100587945 GCF_001194135.2 Octopus bimaculoides
TATATATATATATATATATATATATATATATATAGAGAGAGAGAGAGAGAGAGAGAGAGAGAGAGAGAGAGAGATGTGTATGTGTGTGTGTATGTTTATCTCTGTTGCCTTTCTCACCAGTAGCACCATGATAAGTGTTGATTTATCTCTCCTACTTAATTTTCATATATTAGTGCATACTTGGCGCAAATCATTTTACTTGCACTATTCTCGCAATATTCACCCATTATTTTACAAATGTATAGGGAGGAGCACTTTCCTCTCGACCCTCACTTTCCTTCGCAAAGTGGAACTTGAAATGTGAATGAGGGCTTAGCCAAAATGAAAGTATCTATCTTCAGTTCTTTGACTTTCGTCCACCGCACAACTTCTTCTGCCATAACCACCAAGAAGAAGAAAACTAACTAAACTTTTCGGCGAAAGAAAGATAGTGGTGTTGATCTTTACCATGAATGTTGTTGTTAAACAGATCCGTTCTCCATGCGACTGTCGTTGTTCGACACAACCCCACAAATCATCAATGCTGGGGAACTGTATGTGCACGCGGTGGACGGTTTCAGCCTGACCGATTAAAAGATTGTCTTTTTCAGGAAATATATATCCGAGATAAGCTCATGGGGCTTAGGGCTTGGATTTGGTGTGCCATCTCCCCCCTTCACCAATATTTTTTACGGTTCGCACATAGCCCCATACTGTTTCATGAAAAATCACCATCAAGAACGAGTTGATTTTCTCACCTAAATCTCTAACCGTGACCGTGTCTTCGCTCTGTATTACTGGACCCTAAGCTATACTTAAGTATGAAAATGCAAAAACAACGACTCTCTTTAAAACTCGCTCTCTATTTTGAGCACTTGGCTCAAAATCTTTATCCATTGTTTCTCCTTTTCTTGGATTCTTGTGAAACCTTGTTCTTCTCTGTCACCAGTTACTCTGACAAATGATGCTCTTCGGATGATTGTACAATTGCTGCTCCTGTTGTTGAGGATGCCAACATCGACCAATCTACCGATGCCGGCGCTATTATTGGTATTCGTAGTGATAATGAGATTTCTATTGTTCATAATATTGTCATTCTCGGCGTTTATCAAAAGAGAAATCACTTATTTTTCGTTTTTTTTTGTTGAGTAGTGCGTGCGCAAATAAAATTGTTTAATCCTTTGAGAAGAGAGCATTTTCTTTACATTTCTTTATCTACACAGTGATATCACTAGTATTATAAGTGGCCATATTTAGAATGTCTTCGAAATAGCAATTCAGCTAGAAATTTTAAAACGTCAAATAAAGCAAAAAGAATTCCCCCCTTGCGGAACAGAAATCACAAAATTATATACACTAACTCCCGTTTAGAGCGGTTATAAGGAAAACAAGATCAGAAAGTGTCCACTTCAATCATAGATAAACGTAAAATCCCGGAACAGTAACAATGAATCTCATTTCGTTGACAATGCCAACAATAGTATTAAATTAATATCGAAAGAGTATATTTACCCTGAACAGGAGGAGGGTGAGGTCTTCTGCAAATAGTAAATCATTGAAAAAAGAATTAATATTATAAGAATACAAAATTCATTATAGTTTCTTACATAGGAATGAAGCAAACTATGTGTAGCGCATAGCGGTAGAGGTTTGAATCGACAGGGCATATGCTTGCTACTTATTTTATAGATCCAGTCGGACATATCAGAGATGGTAGCTAGGACATTCGTTATCCAGAATAATGATGAACTTAATTAAAATTTGCACTCAATACGTGAACGATCGAGACTAGATTATGTATGGCATTATGATATGGAACTCTTTCGCCTTTGCCACTCTACAGACGAATCTGCTTCAGGAAGGATTTTAACATTGGTACACGACCACAAATTGGTGGATGGGGGGTACAGTCGGTTAAATAAATCACAACATTTTGTCTGCTTCGTAATTTAAAGACCTTTGAAATGTGAAGAGTAAAGTTTGATCAAGTGAATTGAAATTAGAAAGAAACGTAACTAAACATTTCAAGGCATGCTAATGAGTATGTAACCCGCCACTATATAGTAGTAGTAGTAGTAGTAGTAGTAGTAGTAGTAGTAGTAGTAAAAACATATAGAATGTGTTTAATGAGTAAAGGCAAAATATTATCATATTCGTCTATCTGTCAAGCAAAATAATGTATCTGCTTGTACATAAAACAATTCTTTCTTTGCAGACAGAAAATTGGCCCAGTCAAGCAAAATTTGTTTTCCGTATTGTTAAAATTAGATTTATCAGCATATGTAGCCTATCTGTTCAATATTAGCTTCGCCGACATCAATAAACCTTCTAGCTGACATCATGGCTAAGAGTTTCGACTGAACGAATAAGTGCAGAAGTAAGGATCTGAAGTCATCCAAAATTCCAGTATAAATGTTTATATTTACCTAATGCTAATTAGCTGTGAGTCAATATAAGTTTTTCTGGAATTTGTTCAATACAGCAGACGAAAGAGTTTTCGATCAGTGCAGAAGTACATGTGACAATATCTGAATGCAACAAAAACAGAAGAAAAAAACTGTCTGAAACCCAGCTTCCATACATTAACAACCAAGAATTGATAACTGATGAATGCATATGCGAAAAAAGGAAAAAGTCTTAAGATGATACTGGTGGTATCTTGTTGATAATGATGGGTTAGGTATTGTTGATGGTGTTCGTGAAAATAGTGGTTTTGCTACGGTGGTGTGGATATTGCCGCAGTATTGCTAAAATAGTGATGGCACTGTTGGAGGTGCTAATGATGGATGTTACTGGTGTTGCTTGTGTGATGTGACGTCGGTCGTAAAAATTGCAATGTTGCAAGTGATGATGGTATTACATAGTGTGACAATTTTTTTATTGTTTTTTTAATATTTTGTCTTTAGTCAATAAGTGTTATTTCCTATTTGCTTCTATCTAGAAACCATATGAAATGACTACTCATCCTTTAAAACTTTGCTTTTGTCACCTGAACATCAATGTTTTGTAACTAACCTATATTCCATTACATTTCAGACAGATTTAGTGATGGAGTTACTGAAGTAGAAATATCGTTACAGTAAATATTCTGCTTAATACCATAGATTTGATTGTCTATTACTTGACCGTAACCACTTGAGCATGTCCCTTAATGGCTGACAATATGTGAATCTCTGATCATAAGTTTTGTTTTAACGGATGCTAGAATAATATTTGTGGGAAATATGGTCACTTTTACTGTCAGGATGAGCCTGGTGCTAATAAAGATGTTTGTATATACGGTGTAAATGGGAGAATTGTACCGATGTTGAAGTATTTAGGACTTTGGATAGGTTTAAGGCTTTGGATATGACGTTATATATTTTCAAATTCAATTTTAATTATTCAAAATGTTTTCCATAATTGGTCAATGAAATACTCATATGATACGAGTTTTTATTTCTTTGTTTTGTTTTTAAACTGAACTCATTCCAGTTCAGAACAAACAAACTAAACCCGTATCGAATCATTGTAGAAGTTTCTACGCGGCCACAAGAAATAATACCGAAGTTGCCTTTTTACCCGCTTAAAAAAAATAAACTACACATTAAATGATGAAGCTCTAGATGCATTATGTCTCTCTCAAAAAATAAAGGAAGGGCCACTGTTAAAACGATTTTACTTATCATGGCTAATCTGGAGTTTATTAGCAACGTTAAACTGCACCTACTCAAATTACATCCTTATATACGGAGCTGAAGAATGGTAAATAATACATGAATGCGATTTATTTTATCTCTTGAAATATTTCTATTAATAAGAGACATTAACCTTTGCCTTTTAAGGTGCTTTGTAGTCAGGCTCTGTATACCGGAAGTCCGGTTACATATCCACTCAGCCATATCATGCAGTCAGCAGAATAGTGGCAGCATGAGATATCATTAAATATTTGATATAATTTACATTCTATTATATTTAATATAATTCACATCATCTACATTAATAATTCCCAAGAGAATCAATTCCACACACGAGCAATCTACCGAAACTGAGACATCCACAAGATTAGAGATTCCGAAACAGTGAATAACATTTTTATATAAATTAAAGCATCTACAGTTTTCTAAGATTTATAATTTAACCTCGTGGTATTTAAATTCAAAACTGAAAGGAGTTAGAACAAACGCTGGAAAGGCGTTTTGTCCAAGATTTTTATTATTCTGATCCGAGAAAAGAACTTGCCTGGATGGACTAAAACCAATTTTCGATTCACTCCTACATGACTGGCTTATCAAATTACTGGAGTTACGTCAGTTTGACGAAATCATGATGAACTTCGTGAATCAACAAAGAAGTGATAGACAGTTTTTACCGACACCAATCGTTCCAGCTTATAGTTATTGTAATCTTCAGCCTTACCGGAATATATACTGCCACATTCTAAATGAACAGTACTCTTGGTCTTCATCCTATCCTATACTTCTTACCGTTCATTTAGCTTTCAAAATTTTGAGACTACATGGAGAAAGGGAGGACCAGATTCACTTACCATCTCCTTTTCATCTAAACCTATATGCTGTGAACGGGCCCCTCCTTGAGAGTCTTCTCAGCCTTCTCAAGTAGTTCTTTAAGAATACTTTAAATTGAATAAGTGCAAGAAACTAAAGATGAAATAAGGTAAACCGACAATTTCAAACTCTAGAAAGGGTGATAGTAGTGGAGCTAGAAAATTATGCCTTCTACAGATATTTGAGCCAAGAAAGTAAAAGTGTATATGGAAACTATCCGAGTGACAATGAAAAATGAATATTGTGATAAAAAAAAACTATATTAAGACCGCATCTCCATAGCAAGAACACTAGACTATTCAATACATTTGCATTGACAGGATTGGTTCTATGATACGGGACTAGAGTCAGTAGGCTGTAATATGATAAATCTATGGTAATCACAAGTTATTTTAATATTATAAAGAAATGCGTTGAAAAGTAAAACAACACATCAATCTAACTGTTGAACAAAAACATAATAGCACAACTTTCGCACTTGACCCGGCGCTGAAACTGGACCAAAGAGACTAGCTATAGAAAAAAATAATATCTCATAAAAAGCTACACCTTTTCACGTTATCCAAGAATCTCTTCGGGTGTCTCGGTGCTTGCTTGCGCATCATTACACATGGTATTTTGCAATACACCTGGTGTAGTATTGGTCCTACTGGTTAACGAAAATTGTTCATTTCACAAATGGCGAAAGAGAGTGCGCTGCAACTAGACCAAATGTTTCCCAGATCAAAGAGCGGAAGTCTAGCGATAATAAATTAACCAAGTGCTGCCGATGTCAGCCACCACCATCCAACTTTTAGAGGACAGATTCAGCTCAGCCCTTTATGATTAAGACTGATCACGACTGATCACAATCTCTTCCGTTCATTATTTACATTATTTACATTTTACGGATATTTGCCCTCATCTTGTTTGTTGTTAACACAACGATTCGGATGACCCTCCAGCCTTCATTAAGTTTCTTGAGGAAATTTCGAACCTGGGTTCTCATTCCTCAGGTATTTTTCGATGTTGTTGTTATTATCATTATTATTATTATTATTATTATTATTATTATTATTATTATTATTATTATTATTATTATTATTATTATTCAGGTTACTGCCTGGAATCGAACTCGGAATCTTGGGGTTAGTAGCCCGCGCTCATAACCACTGCGCCATATGCCCGTGGGCATGTGGCGTATTGGTTTCTATTTATCTGGTGTTCCAGACAGAATTAGATTTCGAGTCCCTTAACCAGATCCTTGGTCCAGTGGTAGATGCCGACGTCCCGCATGGACTTGCTTCTCGAAACGCCAAGTCGCAATGCTACCATCTAGTCCTGGTTAATATGCGTTCAGTTACCGTCTGGCATTCGTTCAGTTAAGTGCCAGCAAACTGAACTAATTCCAATGTATCCGACACCAAGCGGCGAAGTCATCTGCTTATGCAGACTGCCCTCCTTCGTCCCAGTTCGAGCGGAATTACTTTCAACACCTAATGTTTTGCAGCAGGGAATCGATCACCAAAACGTACAAGACAAATGAACAAGAGCATCTTTAGCCGACTGAGTACACGATACGAAACGGTTCTGATAGAAGGTCGCTTAGTTTGACCACAGAATAGGTTGCCTCTGAATCTCGTAGCGAAAGCGGAGCTGAAATCAGTAACACTTAGGACAGCCGTCGTGTAATGATGGTCGACCCTGCCAAAGGCTTTGGTCTGATCTGAATTCATCAGCGCCCCATTGAAGCCAAATCTGTTCCAGACTCGTTTCACCATGAGGGGAGCGCTAAGAATATATCTGTCAGGAATATAACACACATCTTCGTGTGCTGCTATCGGCACTTTTGATATTTGCCTAATTTTTAACAACATTTAATAGCTATGAACTTAAAATTGTCAGGTATGTTACTACCTTTATTAGGGTCCTCGGCATCCTCACTATTTAGCTCACATAACTAAGACTACTCTCTGTAGACGAACAACGTAGAAGACGAACAACGATTCTACTATCGCTACCCAAATACTGATCCATTTTTGTAGAACAACGGCTCACAATTAAGTCAAATTCATCCAGATATATGGATTAGTAAAGTTGTTTTACGCTTCTTCCCCACACGGTACAGTGTTTCGGCTAATCTATACTGTTTTTTCTATTCTGGAGTCCCAAATGGCATACTCTTTAAAGCCACTCTGATTTTATTTTCGTTTTTATGCTCCTGTAGGTAACTGTTTTTCGGTGAATGTTGTGCTACAGAAGCACTAACATTCCAAGATTCTGAACGTTATAATGCTTCAATAAACTCACAATGTTTATTCTTGAGCTGAAGAGGATATTCAATCTAAATGGTGGATGGATCTTCTGTATGGGCTACAAATTACTGCATTTTTGTGGTGATTTACGATTTCATTTTTGTTGACAATAATGCTGGTGCTTTGTTCGTTTCTTAAAGGCACTGTGTTTTTATTCTTGTACACACACACACACACACACACACACACACACACACACACACACACACACACACACACACACACACACACACA
>NC_068983.1:100588019-100597906 GCF_001194135.2 Octopus bimaculoides
ATTCGATGTTGTTCCTCTCCGTAGCCGTTTTCTGCATCACTGCTTTGTTCCATCATAACGTTACTGGTGCTGACAGAGTTAACACATTCACATTGTTGTTATATTTCTCAGACGAAATCTTCAGAAAAAGTCACTTCTTCGCTTTAACAAGAGTGACTACAATCCAGACGACAATGTTAGAGTTACGCCACCACAGCTGTCATGATTACTTCCTCATCACCTTTTATCTTCAATTGTCAAATTGCTAACTGCAGGCTGCGGGGGAAAATCATGGTTTTTAACTCCTAATAGATGACAGTTTTTAAACCTACCTTTTCTCGAGAATGTCTTAAGCAATAATAGCAACAACTTCCGTCAGATAAATTTATGAAAGATTGTGTACATATATGGAGTGTCGGTGTTTACGATCTGAATAGCTCGAAGGTAATAATAATAATACTTTTGTTTTAAGAGGTGACGAGACAGTACAAGAATAAGCTACAAAATGTGTAGGCGAAGGTTACGAAGAAATCTGATGAATTAGAAAAAAGTTATACACTGCATACATTCGGGCTAGGCTGCCGGTTAGGAGGTACTTTCCTTCCACTCGTCTTAGAGGCCCTGTAGCGGATGATGCGAACTGCATTCCTTTCTGAGTAAAGGATTTTTAAAAAACGATGCACATCATGCACTGCTAACAAGATACGGAAAAGTTATGTTCTATGGTAACTGCAAAAGGACAAAAGCTTTTACTTGTTCCTGCTTTGTAATGCACTGTTTCTTTTATCTAGAGCAAACTAGAGCTAGTTGCTGTACCCTTTTAATGGAAATTGGGCCTATTACAAACATGGGTTAAATCTTTCGTTTGTTCGTGAGTAGTGGATCATACAAAATCTACCGCAGGAACTGAGCCATTATCCGAAAATACATGAAATTTAATAATGGATGGCAGTTGCTCCAGTGCTTTATATATAGAACTCAGTTCTAACAAGTTTTCAAAATCTACCAAAAGGCATCTTGTATACAAAATTTCATTCAAACTGTACTGCAGTTTTATTTGAAATTAGGTGTTTGCTGGTAGACATTCTCTGAATTCTTCTACAAGAATTTAGAGACTACCGTCTTGGAAAAGGAAACATTGGCCAATTTAACCCTGAATATACGAAAGCGATAGGATGACTATAGCAGGAACACCTTTGATCAGAGAGTTGCTCTAACGGTGCTGATTTGTGGCTAAATAACAGCTAAATAGTGAGTGTATCTCGGTGATTGTGCCACCTGTAAGAAGTAACAGCAAAATCAGTAATTTTTTACAATTACACCGCCTCACATTAAAGGTAAAATGTACGTCTTTCCTATGGCTTTTTTTTTAATGTGTTTTTGAGTGAATCTGACCATCAAAACCGTCGGAAATCACCCGTTCTCTAGGCAAAGCCACAGTCAATGTGAGTGTGTAATAGTAAAAATTTACAAAATTTTCTTAATCTCCTCTTTGTTGTCTTAAAATGGAAGAAAATGTGTACCCAGGATAATGTTGTCGGCATGCATTATTTTACCTTAAACAAAGACGTGGTGGTTCCGGCTAAACAATAAGAACTAAGGCAGCGAGCTGGCAGAAACGTTAGCATAGCAGGCGAAATGCTAAGTGGTATTTCGTCTGTCTTTACGTTCTAAGTTCAAATTCCGCCGAGGTCGACTTTGCCTTTCATTCTTTCGGGGTCGATAAATTAAGTACCATTTGCGTGCTGGAGTCGTTCTAATCGACTGGCCCCCTCTCTCAAAAATATCGGGCCTTGTGCCTAGAGTAGAAAAGAATAACGATTATAACTAAATTTTATCTGAAGTGTCTTCTAGACCTCCTTCCTTCATCATTATAAATTCACACATACACACACACACACACACACACACAATGCATAACATTCAATGTGATGTTCCGAAAAAATCATGTAATATAACTTCAGCTCCTGTTTACTCAATTCCTTAACTTTTTAATGTCTATATTAACCCACAGCAATCTCACTTAACTCCACAAACTTCATTTAAATCTAAAGGGACTCACCGCATGATATGAGGAGTACACTTTTTCTCCAGACATGAGAATATAAAAAAGAAAACGCCTGAAACTATTCATATTCTTTTGAAAGCCAAGAAACCAAGTAGACTGAAATCTTATTTAGAGTTAAAACATTATTTGTAACTAATCAACGAGTTACATATTGGATAATGTATGTCTGAAAACAGAAGAGGAGATGATCAGTAATAAGCAACTTTGAGAATTGACATGGGTTAAGCAACAACAAAAATAACAGTATGGGGAATGAACTCACGACCTATGAACCCAGTACTTTATTCACTCGGGTAATATGTATAATGTAAGTATTAAAGCAAACAATTGTGAAGAAGATTCGACCGATTGACTATTAATATATCCTTGCATTACAACATTTTACAATAAATTCAACATACTGAATAGGAACCGACTTTAGGTTTTCTTCCAGGATATCTATTATAATAGATACCACAGTCTGCCTCATCAACATATCGTTAAATCTGGATGTGAGTATGGAAAAAGTTAGAAGAGCAAAGATTATGTTTTATTTGTAACTGTTTCTTGCGAATAAATATCATAATAATCTGATTTGGAAATTAAAATAACATATTTTTAAAATGTAGATTTACAGAAACTATGCGGGTTAATAAGGAATTAAAAAGAATCAGACTTTTCTCGGTATCCGTTATATCGATGAAATAGAGAATAGACAGAGAACGAATGCTTTAGTCACTTCTGAACGGAATATAATGAAAAACGCTTATCAGTCAGTAAATCTAAATAATAAGATTATTTGATTGTTTACCTGTGTAAGAGCACCTCCATTTTCGTGAGTAACGAAAAATATTTCAAAATATAGAAATTCACTTTTGTTTAGATTCCTACGCGCGTCTTTGCTTTATTTAAAATGTAGCACGTTCCTAACTAAAAACGTCGTTCCTACACTCCCAACATAAACCACGGAAGAGAAACAAATTTCGTGTCTTTATTCCTTTATTTATTTGTTTATTTATTTATTTGTTTATCTCTTTATTGACTTAAGAAATTTTATTTCGTTAATTATAATTTCTTACATTTAGGGTTCAGTGTCGGGTAAGGTAAAGAAAGGTATTGGGAAATATGTGAATTTTGATAATGAAAACTGCAGTCAAGTTATGCATTGAGCTGAAGAATAAAAAGTAATCATTAGCTACAGATAAAATTATATATAAAATTCAAACAATAGGAAAATGTGTGTTGTATAATATCATTGATTCATTTCCTACAAAAAGTATGGAGAAATCGCCCAGAGTGGTCTGGCTATCCTTGCAAGGACAAAACACCAATAACAACCCTTTGAATGGGATAACCAACTAAAGCTCTATTGCTATAAGAATGACAAAGTGTCCTACTAAGACCGTGCTTAGTTGCTATAACGCCATAAATACCTTCGTTATTTCAAATAGAGCCGAAATCAAATTGTTCTGTGGCCATTTAAAATAAAATAAAAAGAACTAATTTATTGAAATATATTATTAAAATGATTTAGCGAAAAATAATTTATTCAGCAACTACTCTGAATGTACTTTCTTTAAAATGACACCATGCGCAATATTCTACGTAATTGTCTTTAATATAGAAAGAAAAATAATGAACCTGACTCTTCTGTGTTTGGCGTCGAATTGTCTTTCAAAAGCGAAATTAGATTACGTATCCTGATATTTGAGAACAGATATCGTAGAAATAATTTAGAATTTCTGTACTGTTAACTTCGTTATTCGTGTGTCTTTCAATCAGCTAGTTGTTTTAGGATTGAATTTATATATAGGAATACAACACCTGAAGACAATCAGTGAAAGAACCAATGGAAATATAAATCAAAAATGCATGAAAAATAAAGCCAGGAAATTATAAATTATTTCAGACAAGAAAAATTAAAAGGTTAAACGGTTTCAAACTTCACCACTCTCCCAAGGCGCCATATACCTACGACGTTACTTAAGCTGCATCCCAAAGAAGACAAGGTTACTTCTACTCTGAGCACTTTATAAGTGCACTCAATGAGGCGGCGAGCTGGCAGAAACGTTAGCACGCCGGGCGAAATGCTTAGCGGTATTTCGTCTGCTGCTACGTTCTGAGTTCAAATTCCGCCGAGGTTGACTTTGCCTTTCATCCTTTCGGGGTCGATTAAATAAGTACCAGTTACGCACCGGGGTCGATATAATCGACTTAATCCGTTTGTCTGTCTTTGTTTGTCCCCTCTGTGTGTAGCCCCTTGTGGGTAGTAAAGAAATAGCACTCAATGAGACGTTGTAGTTTGCTAAACGCTTGAAAATTGTAGACTGCATCATCCAAAAGTAGCTATTAAAAGGTGAAGGTTTGTCAGTTAGTTAAACTGACAAACCTTCACATTACAACACACTTCAACCACGATCCCTCCGATGCATTGTATCCTCCTTCTGTTTCCTCTACTGCTACTACAACAGTTCTTAATCTTGTAAACTAAAAAGCTGTACACTTCTAAAATGAATTTGATTCATTTTGTTTTCCCATTGTCGTTTCTACTAGATTTCACTTAATCTCCAGAACTACATGTATCCATCTGGAACTCCCTATCTACAGTTTTCATATGGATATCAAGCAGCAGAAAATCAAACTGAAAATCAGTTGCATGAATCTTACAAGAATAGAGAGAGGTTGTAAAGCCATGAACACTTCTTTTCTATCTTCAAATATAACATCGATCTCTGGCGTGGACAAAGGCCATGCATCTCATAGTAAGATGCGGTCGATTAAATCAAACCCGGTACTTATTTCATTGACACTTATTTTATTGACAATGGAAAGGTGTAAGGTAAAGTCAACCTTAGATCAAGATCTGCTAGAAATAGCAGTCAAATCTCCCTAATATTACACCCTATTGTATTAAAAAAGGAAGGAGATACATTGATAATATAGGCTGAAGTACATTGTGCCAAGGAAAAATTACTAATACGTCTGTTCAGACATCATTATATTAGAAAATGTATAAACAGCATATTAAGTGAATAGTTTTGTGTGTGTGTGTGTGTGTGTGTGTGTGTGTGTGTGTGTGTGTGTGTGTGCGTGCGTGCGTGTGTGTAAATCAGTAATGAGAATATTTCTTTAAATGTTTCAAATCTATTTGGCCTGCATATTTCAATTCTCGGATTAAATAGATATCTTTATGATTACAGCCAGTATTCAATTAGATATTTCAATATTACAAAAATTCCCAAGCGCAACTAATTGCATTTCAATAGAAACATCAGAAAAATAATTTTATGATCTATCAAAAATCATCTAATTTAAAACCAGATAATTATTGAAATATAATGAAATATATGTATACAAGAATGTCTGGTTGGGGAGGAGAAACACCCATAGATGCCTGATGCATGAAAAATGTAATAGTAAGCTGGATAACTTATTCGATATAGTAAGTGAAAAAATGTTAATTACATGCTTAGAAATGAGAACTACTGCCTAAATACTAATTTTGGTCAAAAAAGGCAGAGGAGCATGATTTTAATTAATTAATTTTAATTACAATTAATTAAATATGGAACACTGAGAGGAGTAAATTTGATCTTTAGCAGTACTGTGGCAATTTCAGGTATGTTTCAATATATTTGACCTCATCAGTGAAGCTTAGACTAACAATTACTGCAACATCTATGAAGTTTCTTGTTGTTGTTTTCATCCACAGTACGTATGGTTCCACCTAATCACTGGTCAAAAACTTTCCACTCGTGATCAATCCATCTTTCTTCTTGGCAACATCATTACTTAATGTGTCCTGATTTTGAACACAATATGTGAGTTGAGGAAGATTTGACTGCTACATCTAGGAGGCCGTAGGACGACATAGAGGTTTAAATTTATATATGATAGTTTCTGATTTAGACACAAGGTCAGCTATTTTGAAGAGAATGGCTAGTCTATACAATTTACCCTAGGACTTGACATGTACTTTATTTATCGAATCCGGAGGGATGAAGAGCAAAATTGACTTCGTCGGGATATGTAAATCTATTAGGTCGTCAAGTATGAAATTTGTAGTAAGGTATATGGTAAACTTTGACAGCTGCTCATTTTGCGCCATTATTATATTGTGACAATCTTTATTTTTTGTTAGAAAGCTGACACGTCTATTTCTTTATTCTAACTCATTTTGTGCTTTATAAAGTATTCATAAATCGTTTTTTGCTATTTTTGTTTAGAGAGGGGTGAGTCGGAAATTCGTACAGTTTTGAAATATGAGTTCTTTCTTGGAAATACAGCATCACAGACAGCTCAGAATATTAATGGAGTATTTCATTCTAATGTTATTATACAGCAGACAATATCAAATTGACTTGCAAAATTTCTGTCTGGTAACTTTGACATCACAAATGAGCAACGCGGTCGACCAGAAACAAAGGTAGATAATAACGAACTGAAAGCCACCGTCGCGTCAGATCCATCTCAAAGTACCCGTAAATTATCGTTGTTGTTTGGTGTTAGTAAGCAAACAATATTGACTCACCTTGTTCAAATTGGTAAAGTGAAAAAGTTGGGTAAGTGGGTTCCACATGAACTCAATGAAAATCAGAAACAGCAACGTTTGGAAGCCTGCATTATGCTACTTCCTCGTCACAAAAATGAATCATTTTTTAATCAAATTGTAACATATGATGAGAAATGGATCCAGTACAACAACCGTAAGTGTTCAGTACAATGGTTGGACAGAGACGAGCCACCAAAACACAATCCAAAAACCAAAATTCATCAAAAGAAGCTAATGGTGTGTGTTTGGTGGTCTGGCGCAGGTGTGATCCATTATGATTTCATTAAACCTGGCTCATCAATCACGGCCGAAGTATACTGCAGCCAAGTGGACCAAATGATGCAGAAACTTACAAAAAACAGTCTAAATTAGTCAACAGATCCACTCCTATTTTATTGCAAGACAATGCCAGACCACACAGCGCAAAAATGATATTGGCGAAACTACAGGAGAGGCCTTCCAAGATTTTATTGACTCTAGATTGCCAGGCTTTTATATTTTCGGGCTGGACAAGCATCCTCTGAAATGGCAAAAGTGTATTGACAATATGGGTGCATACTTTGATGAATAAAACTATTCCTTGTATTTATAAAACAGCAAATTTTTTTTCTTTTCTACAAATTTCAGACGTGACGCTCGCTAATACCGTCTTTTACTTTTTTACAATTCCTCAGAATAACTTATGTGCTTTAATCCTTTTCATTTCCAGTTGGGGAAGGAAACCTTAAAGAGAATTTATAGAATGGATATGATGAGACAGGGAAAAGTTTAAAGACCTAATCTTTAGCTAAAGTGTACAGTCGACATCGGCAAATTTTGAAATCAGAACACAAAGGAACATATGCAAATGATTATTTCTAGTATAGGCACAATTTTTTGAGAGGGAACTAGTCGATTACATGGACCCCAGTATTTGACAGGTACTTTATTCTATCGACCCCGAAAGAAATGAGAGACAAAGTCGACCTTGGTGGCATTTGAACTCAACGTAAAACCGAAAGAAATACTGCTAAACATTTTGTCCGGCATGATAATAATTCTCGAAGCCTTAATGACAAGAATAATTCTTTTTACTATAGGCACAAGGCGTGAAATTTGGAGGGAGGGGTAAGTCGATTACATCGACCCCAGTACTCAACTGGTACTTAATTTATAACCCCGAAAGGATGAAAGGCAAAGTCGACCTCGGCAGAACTTGAACTTAGAACATCAGGACGAACGAAATACCACTTAATACATGCTGTGGAGGATATGGTTTTATTGAAACTGAAAGCTTGTCTCGTGACTCGAATTTCAGGATTCTGTGACACCACTGCGGGTCTGGATGTTGAATCCTGCCCTGCTGCCTGTTGTCTGGTTTCCTGGATCAGACATTCCAGTCAAAAGCCAAACATGGTTCTTCCTTTTTGCATTTCTAGTGTCTCAGCTATGGGTGGTTCAGCTCGCTGCCCATCATTATAGGAACAATAGAGGAGGACTAATGCTTCTTTTCTTGGACTTGGTAACTATAGACACAAAATTTTATGGCATGAGATCTGAAACTTTAAACTGGACGGCGATGCCGTTGACCCTGTGGGAGGTGCCTCCACCACTAAGAGTCTCTTCAAGGCGGTCAATATTGTTCCAAGTCACAGTTGTGAATACACCTGGGTAGATGTTTCTGGGCAGTGATATACCATCTTCCGAAACATCCAACTTCTGGACGTAAAGGGCTGTCTATCTCTTCAATCTGTGGGTAAGAAAGACTGTGTCCAAAGCGATTCAGTGTCCGTATCAATTCGATGTTTCATGTAAGAGACTTCAAAGCATATGGCAGAAGCATGTGCTTCGGTGACTTTGTTTTGACACAGGTAACAGCAAACACCAGGTCACTTCCAAAAGAAGTAGCAAGACGCTTGACCCTTTCTGTGGGATTTGTACACTGGCTTTTCCCAGTCAGCAAGGAATAGTGAAATTTGGTAACAGTGTCGGGAATGACATTTTGATCGGTGCTTGGTGGCCATGTTTGACTGAGATATTATTTCTTTATTTGTTGTCTTAGCTGCACTGCTGCATTGGCTAGAGAATCCTCAGACATAATTGCCTTTAATTCTCACAGCTCCTAATCCAGTCTGTGGTGTTTTTTGACAAGACTGTCTTAGTATACCAGGCGCTTGTTCTGGTCATTAGAGACGAAATGGAGTCTAATTTCTGCTAGATATATGAACGATGTTATATGTGATGCAGCAGTCATCACGCACAGAAGTACTTCAGTATGAGTATTGGTGAAACTTCATAAATCTGCAAAAAAAAAAAAAAAGAACAAAGCTACCGAGCTGAAAGAGCTATCACATTTTTTACACTTATAGTGACCCTATAAACATTTTAACACCATTTAGGTGTATTCACCCCCAGGTGGTACCGCTAGCTGACATGGCTCATGAATTAATTGATTTTAGTTCTATTCTAGCTTCAAATCCAAATCCGAAATCACCTTGTTGTACAAGAGAATTCAGGTTAACAAGCATACAGATTATATGACAAAGCTATAAAATCCAGTGTATTTTCAAAGTTCATCTGCATTCTTTCACAGATTTTTCAGATTTTATTTACGATGCGTTTCTTCATTTATTTTTTCGATTTTGAGACATTATTTCTATGATGGGTAAATCAATTATTGCGAAACTCAATCATTGCAGACACGCGTTAACAACATCATTAAACTGAACTAAACTAATAATAATATAGCTGTTGGGTATTTTGATAAATTTAACTATGAAAAATAACTCGAAGTATTTAATATTGACTATCAAGCAATCTGAATGTTTCTACTTTACATCATTAATTTAATTTATAGGATCCAAACTTGGTATTTTAAGAGATATGATGTACTTGATAATATTTAGATGGTCAGGCAGAATACCTTGTGGTATTTACTTACCTTTCTTTATATTTAGAGTTCAAATCCCGCCAAGATCAATGCATAGTCGATAAAATATGTACCGATCAGTTAATGGAAATCAATATAATTAATTATCCCTTCCCTCAAAAATGTGTGGCCTTGCGCCTCTGATAGAAAATATTATTATCAATATATAAGGGTCGTATATAGCAGAATCGGTAGAGCATTGGACAAAACACCTGGTGATATTTAGCTACTTTCTATTACGTTTTAATTTCCAGAACCAGATTGCTTTTCATCGAACTAGATCGATAATATAAGTACTATTTGTTGTTGCTTTGTCCCCAGGTCAAGCAAAACCCGTTATCAATAGCATTTCAGTTTTGGCCATGTTATATTTTCATGGCAGTGCTTCGTTTTTTTTTCTT
>NC_068983.1:100598035-100603077 GCF_001194135.2 Octopus bimaculoides
GGGGGGGGGGGGGTTCCTAAGAGTGAAACTACTTTAGTCAGCAAAATTCATCATAATAAAGTGAAAATAAAATAATGTTCAGCAGTACTCGACGGCATAACTACAGGGTTTTACCCCCCCAGACTTTGGGAGGTCATAACTTTCAGAAAAATGAATATTTTTTAATGAAATTTTCTATGCATATAGTATTTACTATGTAGAATCCGAAATTTACTATGTAGAATCCGGTGAACGTGTTTTAGAATGGGGGTGGAGGACAATTTTCGGAAATTCCAACAGAGTCCACTTAAATTCTTCTTAACTTCCAGGAAAATTAATATTTTTTCGTGAAATTTTCTACAAATATACCTTCATTTTTCTCTATTATGTGCGTATGTGCATCCGTAGATTTCTAGGCAGTGAAGAGAAGCCGTCATAAGAAAACTTTCGTTAAAAATAACATGCACACGATTTTTTTTCTCAATAAAAGTAAATTCCAAAGTAAACGTTTCTAGTAGAGAAGTAGAAGAGAACAGAAGCAGCGTATTACTTCATTACAAATCTACGGATGCACATACGCACATAATAGAGAAAAATGAAACAATTATGGACGACTTGCTCCGAAACACCACCGAGTGGGGAACGCTTCTCAAAAATAACCTGCAGTTGTTTCCTTCAAAATTCCTACAAGCTCGAAATGTACATACATCAAGGTATATTTTTGTATATTCGGATTCTACATAGTAAATACTATATGCATAGAAAATTTCATTAAAAAATATTCATTTTTCTGAAAGTTATGACCTCCCAAAGTCTGTGGGGTAAAACCCTGTAGTTATGCCGTACTCGACTAAATTCAGCAATGAGATGAATGTTTTTCTTAAAAATGTTTATCTTTGAAATGAAACTGAAAGTTTGGTTCGCTGGAAAGAATTATGTCGTACAGGATATTTGTATTAATACGATGAACATTGAACGTATCATTAACTTTCATGCATCGTTGGGACAAATACATAATTCAGCGGTTTGCAGTAAAGGGTCAATATGTTTGGTTAATTACCACACATGTTCAGATGCAAAAGCATGGAGGTGTTGTGGATGCAGGTATTATCAAAGTATTGGACAAATGTTTTTCTTTTGGTCCCATATCCTATTGTCTCGCCACGTAAAGTTTACTTATTGATGGGCAGCTGCTGACGGCAAACAAGTTTTGGACTAGTTTTGGACCTAGTCGGTGTCCGTCGAGGAACTATAACCAACTGGTATAACTATTTCATAGATGCGTATTATAAGGTGTATCGGCAATCCTGCAGAGTGAACCCAAACACCACTCCATTTGTTATTGTCCTTTGTTTAATGTAAATCATTCGATTATATAATTACATGTTTAATTTTTAAACGCATCTTTATGTTGAAATCATACCGTGTATCTGACCCCAAATCAGATTGTGCTGTCCCCATCTATGTTGGCCCCTAGTGGGCAATAAAGAATCATTTTTTCTATAACCCTTTTTCTTTTACAACCTTTCCTTGTTTACAATTTAATGACCCATTTTTAGTGTACATGTACCTAATTTTAGGGCAGAGTGGTTTGTTTCTGCCCCCTAATTTTAGGGCAGAGTATTTTGGTTCTGGTTCTTAATCTTAGGGCAGAGTAATTTAGTTCTGGATGCGTAATTTAGTTCACATGCGTGACTACTTTATATAGCAATACCGTACAATAAACGAATGGTATAAGCATTCGGGTTTATTTACTTATTGACATTTCGAAGTATATTATTTTGTTGATGCTATCATTGTTATTGCCGTTATGACCGCAGCTAACTAGCAGTTCATCTAAACGTTGCATAAAAGTTGATATTTAAATAGGAGATGAAGACAAACTTTACATCTATCATCCCCTTTATACCCAGTATCCGTATAAATTCCGCCCCCAGAGATCAGAATCGTTCACTTTGAGAAGAATTGATCTAGAATAATTCATGTCCTCTTTCATTGTCTTTAATGTAACAGAGTAAATGAGAGCGAGAGAGGGGGGAGGGAGGGAGAGAGGGGGGAGAGAGATAGGGGGGAGAGAGAGAGGGGGAGAGGGAGAGAGTGAGATAGAGAGATAGAGAGAGAGAGACGGGGTCGGTATAGAGCCAGTCTAGATTCATTACATTGTATAACTGGATAGAGCAGAGTTCAGATCAGAATCGAATTAATCTTCCAAATCTAAGGGTTACTTAAAAGATTGCCAATATTGAAGAGCGAGGTGTATTTAATCAATTTGTGTGTGTGAATAAATATCAATTTAGAAAATATTGAAATAGCTTAACTATTAATACACAACAGGTTCAGTATTCTCCCGAAAATAGGAGTCTTGTCCGAAGGAAGAAATGCTTCATAACCGCATCGAAGAGCTGGGATAGATTCATTACAGTAACACACTTTATGGAAAATAAGAAAGCAATGTGTGAGGGCGCGCGCTTGAGAATATTTTCTAGTGATATTTTGCAAGGACTGTTTCCTCTCCTTTTCTTAACAGCATATGACATTTTAAAAGAAATTTCAAATCGCTGATGACTAATTTATCTCTGATTAATTGTATGAGGGAGGGTAAGCACGAGATATTAGCTGTAGACTCTCACTGCTCAAATTGAAGCGATTGAAACAGGGAAAAGATTGCTGAGTACTGAGTGAAAACAATTCTGCTTCCTTCTGTCAGCCTCTTAAATTGAACATTTTAATGGACAGATATCATCTTAGAACAGAAATAAGCTTCCAACAAACGAAATACACGATCCATTTCCGACTGCCGTGTAGAAATAATTTACTGAACTTTTGTGTGTGTGTATGTGTGCGTGTGCGTGTGTGTGTTTGTGTGTGTTGTGTTAGACATCTGAGTACCTGATTATTATTTTTTCTAATATATAATTCCTGTACATCACCTCCAAACTTTCCAATATATATGTGTGTGTGTGTGTGTGTGTGTGTGTGTGTGTGTGTGTGTGTGTATACGTGAAGTATATTTGCCACTTAAATGTGGTTAACCACTAAGAGTGGATGCTACTGTAGCTTGTAGCCCCAGAACACCTCCTCCAGCTGGCTATTGACACCCTTTCTGTGCCCTATCAGTATTTGCAAAGGGAAGCCATCCTTCCTATCGTCGACCTGACGTGATACGCACAGACCCGGGTTTCTGGGTATGTACCCGTCGTCAGCGCACGACAATCACCGGTCTTCGATGCGAAGGGATCCCAATGCAAATACATATATCCTTTTTCCAGTGACGACAACGTGAAGTATATTTGCCACTTATCTTTTAAAAGCTACTGAAATGTTAAGAATTTTTTTCCGTTCTGGCTTTTTTCTCTTCCCAGCATTGTATTCCATTTTAATATTATTTGCTGTAGTTGTTTATCTCTTGGTCGATTTCTTATCAAGTAGATCTTTGATGAAAGGCGTTCCAACGGTCATTTTTTGGAAGAATGTATGTTTACACCTTATCCTTGGTTAATGCGATAAAATCTTATTATTATTCGAGCGAGATTTCGCAACTATTGCTAGTAGAGACTTCCTCATTGGCTCGTTTATTCCATACAGCTACACACTATCGGAACCATAGCTAACAAAATTTATCGGAGGTTTTGTAATTGGACACTATACATTTTGTTAAACGACGAAGTACTTCCTGAAAGAATATGTTTTGTGATTAGTATATTTACAGTTACTATCACTATTTCTTTCCAAAAAAGTTGGTTAAAGAGCTAAACATAAAAATTCAACTCGGCAATGTAAGCTTTCTCCTCGTAAAGTTGCGACTAAAAGTGTCGCAACTTTCTGATCTAGTAAACAAAGATCTTTTCCTTTTGGCCGGCACATAGAAAAATAAATTTTTGTAACTAAACACTTTCAAATTTCGTATACTGTTAGAATGTATCATTTAAAACATCATTTACTCTTGGCGTTTTTAAGAAAATTCTTTATTTTCGAAGTTATTTCGTGTTAAAGTTGTCGTATTTCGATAATTTCAACCAATCAATGACATCTATTGAGGTGAAAACAATTACTGCTGTGGTTTGTCAACAAGACGTTCTAGTGGTGTAAATTTACTTTGTCACTGTTATTTATGACATCGTTCGTGCGTTTGTACTGGTTTCGGTTTTAGGGTTTTAGGGTTAGGGTTAGGGTTCGGGTTTTAGACTTAGGGTTAGGGTTTCAGGGTCAGGCCGGCCAAAAGGCAAAGATCCATAAACAGTTATGTCTTTTATCTTTTACTTGGGTCAGTGATTGAACTGCGGCCATGCTGAAAGCACTACCATGCAGAGTTTTAATCAAACAAATCGACTCCGTTCTTATTTTTATAAAGTGGGCTACTTATTCTATCGGACTCTTTTGCTGAAGCGCTAAGTCACGGAGACGTAAAGAAACCAACACTGGTTGTCAAGTAGGAGGGGCAAGTAAAGACACAAAGATACACACACCTGTGTGTGTGTGTGTGTGTGTGTATGAAAGGCTTCCACGCAGCTTCCGTTTATTAGATTCACTCACAAAGCATTGTTCGGATCGGGAGTATAGTAGAGGACATTTGCCCAAGATACTACACTATTGGACTGAACCTGAAACCACGTTCTCGCAAAACGAGCTTCTAAATCACACAGCTATGCCTGCACCTCTCTCCATCATGTAAACTGAATTTCCTTTTCATTTCTCTGGACCACTTCATTTCCAGAAAAGGTAGTAAAAATATAAAAGATGTAATACACTCGATACTAGCCAATCAGTTTTTGCCATTAGTTTCTATCTGTGGTTAGGTCTCTAGCTTCTTTAAAAGTAATGTAGAACGAGCTAGATCATCATTGACTGATAACGTTTATGTGTTCTATATTTCTAGGGTCGATGGTATAAGTATTAGTCAAGTAGTTATTCTATTCAATTGACAAGTATAATCTTCTGTACCAACTTAAGATATTAATTATAGCAGAATACAGAACTCGTGACTAAAAGACCAAAAGTCTGATATCTAAATTATCTTGACTCCTCACGAAAAACCTGAGTTTTTCATTAATTGACATGTTTAG
>NC_068983.1:100603578-100607746 GCF_001194135.2 Octopus bimaculoides
TGAGCGAAAACACCTAAAAGCTCCACGAGGCTCCGGCAGGGGATGGTGGTGAACCCTGCTGTACTCTTTCACCACAACTTTCTCTCACTCTTTCTTCCTGTTTCCGTTGTGCCTGTAATTCAATGGGCCAGCCTTGTCACACTGTGTCACGCTGAATACCCCCGAGAACTACGTTAAGTGTACACGTGTCTGTGGAGTGCTCAGCTACTTGCGCGTTAATTTCACGAGCAGGCTGTTCCGTTGATCGGATCAACTGGAACCCTCGACGTCGTAAGCGACAGAGTGCCAACAACAAACACGATATACAATTAAAGGATAAAATGGTAAGTGTTAAAAGAAATAGTCCAGTCTATTTGGATACTTTGTTTCGAGTAGTGGATCCAGGTATAGCTGTGTATTGACGAAGTTCACTTTGCAAAACTTTGGTTCTGAGTTCGATTCCTTATGCGTTAAAAATATACAAGTAACAAAAACAATGGCCCAGTACATTCTATTCTCAAGAAAATTGTTAAAAGCTTGAACAGCTATCAAAGTAAAAATAATTAATAAAACACAAAGGTTGAACTGTTGTCTTTACTCGTACCAGCCATATAAAAATGAATGCAGGTTATAAACAGTTGAATAGAAATGAGTGCAAGCTATAAACGACTCAAAACACAACTTACAGTAAGAGTTAATTTGGATTTCACTATTTACATCAGCAAGTCACTAAGTGAAAAACAATTACAACACGAGTCGATAAAAAAAAATCTACAAGCTTGATTTTATTCGTGATCGATCAAGTTGCTTAAGAACACCTAACACAAACTGGTGCTCCAAGTTTTTGGACATTGAATGTTTCAGTGTACTGTGTGGAAATTACCAACAGATGGAAGCAGAAGAGAATGATCGATATGATAACACTATCAAAATGGATTCTTTCGCTCCAAAACTACATCAGCAGCCTGGACACTAAGATACAATCAGATGCTAATTAGATACAAAGTGATTAAAGTATTCACGAACGACCAGCTTTAAACTTATGATAGACTTTCCAAAACTTACTAGTACTGTACTGCTGATGAGTGCCACCCAAGGTAAACTAATCCCTCTTAAAGAAGAACTATGAGTAGTGAATCGAAATCTTTGTTGTCGAAGAGAAGTAGTAAAACGTACGCTTATCAACCGCAAATTTGTTGATAGTCCACAAATAGCATATCGCAGCATGTAAGACGATACTATCCAAGTTGTAAATGTGGTTCCGCAGGATGACCTGGAGTTATTCGTGTGGATTGTATCAGTAAAGTAAATAAGCAAATACAATATGTTTAAATATTTAGTTTACAGAAACAATATGATCAAATAAGCGAGACGGAAGGAGGGAGAGGAATGGAGAATAACTTTCTAGTTACGAACGTGGAAACACATGTCAAAAACTAAAGTCCTTTTTTATTCTTAAATATTATGTGTATACAATATATAGATTGTTTAAATAAGTTTCTCCATAATTATTGCGAAATAAATGATGTAGCAAGGGTTGAGCAAGCAAGGGAAAAGAAAAGTTTGTGGCTGTGTAGAAAAATTCTTCATGAAAACTGTGCTTAAAGAAACGAAGCTACATCGCCAAAGCCTATCCGCAGTATAGTTAAACAGTAAAAAACGTTTGTTTCTGTACCTCGGATACTATAGTTGGTGTACCTTGCCAAGGTTTCATCTGCTATATTCAATGCCAATGAAGGACTTACTACAACATGGTCCACAAATCTATACTCTAAGAACTAGACCAACAAAAATAGCTGTGAATTAGGTTATCGACAGAAATATTCCAGGATGACAGCTTGTACTACTTTTTCGTCCTAGCAACAAACCATTTGACAACCTTGTGAGGAAGTACCAAGGCTACATGCTTGTTTGAATATGCCGAGAAGAAAAATTTATCGCAACATTTTTGTCGATGACTGTAGTTATGTTCAGGTAATGTTTTCAACTAAAAGAGACACAGTTGATCTCAAGTTTCTCACAGAATATAAAAATTGAGCATAAGTGTTTTTTGGCAATCAGTCAGTATTGTTGACTACTCTAGGAATATATTGATATAAATGTCCTCTCTATCTCTCCTATCTCCTATGATGAAACTACAAGTATTTCAGAATTGAAGAGAAGGTTGTATCCGCTGGTGCTGTGAGTAAAGCAAAGGTAACAAAGGAATACTTATGGAGGTATGAAAATCAGAGCTGTACATACTGAATAAGACAATATCCCATAACGTTTTTGTAGTGCCACTGCAAGTACCAGTATTTAGACTAGGAAAATATTAACTATCAGTGGTAACTTTCACAATAACTGTACACTCACAGGATCTATGTGATACAGAGGGATGGAGGCAAAGACATAAGATCGATCCAACAGCTTTTGTAGGCCACATCATATCATTCAGACAACACCTTCTGAAGAGTAAAGTAGAAAATGAGTATATTACATGTGTACTCAACAGTGAAATTATAACATGTTGAAAGTAAGTGAAGAACTCCTGAATAAGTAGGTACCTAAATATGTAATCATACAGTTATTACATGTAACCCAAGGGTAACCGGACTAACCTACTTAAGCAGAAATTTGCTGCGGGACATTTATAAGATCAGTAGAAAATTATGTATATATGCAATTCCCTCAAAACGGAAGATACCAGCTACATTGACAGAGTAGCCTCTCTTGGAACCGTGAAAGATTTCATCACACCTCACCTAGAAAGATAAGGTTTCGTAATTTAGAAGTAGAAAATATTTACTAAATATTTGATCAATAAAAAGAAGAGGATTGCCTCCAGGCCTCAACGATGTGATAGAAATTGATAACTGTAGGTGAAAGATATTATTCACATCATCATCAGCTACCCCCAAATCTTCGCAAGGTATTATTTTCCCATGACTTTTTGCGGTGCTATCCAAGGAAGAACTGGCCGACTGTCATAGCAAAGGTACACCAGATTCAGAATGTCACTGAATCTTTAGAAATAAGTAATACTAGCCAATAAAAACTTCAACCCGGTACAACCAATAGATCTGATATTATTCTATGAAACAGAGAAAATTCATACACAGTTATAGAGTTCAACTATCAGACGGATATGAGTGTCGAGTCTAGAGTTGCGGAAAAAGAGAAAGACTGCTGTGAACTAATGCAGAAATTACAGTTCTTGGAGCTTGGCTGTAGATTTTCATTTTTAGCTGTTTATAAATTCATTGCAATATATAACAAATTAGCATATACGTCTGTACAGTTTAACATCATCAGCTTGCACTTTTGGTAATTTTAGTGTAGTCCTGTCTATTGCAAACATTCAGACCCGGTCTCCACTTTCAGGATACCCTCCTCCTTCTCTTCCACCAGTCCTAGAGGATCTACAAAAGCCTCACGAGCACTGCGTTTCCCCTTGCTTAAAAGATAAAAATAAATCATGCTCAATTTGGAATATTCTCCCCTTTATACTAGACTTGGTAAGAATCTAAAAAAACACGATATATCTATCATCTACTTTCTGATCACACGACTGTCATTAACTTGGATTTTAACCCAAAACAATTAATGCTGCAAGATTGATACCGACTAATTTAGCACTGTGATTAACTTTGTAATTAGCAGTAACAAAAATTAAAGAAAATATATTCTAAACTAGAATTACTCATTTCAACATGATTGTAAAGAAAACAAAAGAGGCCAAAAAAATTATAATGATGGAAAATATAAATTGAAAAATAAATACTGCTATTTAAAGCAGAATTTTATTTTCTAGACTATCATAATTTAGTAACAAAGTCAAAAAAGATATTTTCTTGAATTTTCTCTTCTTTTGGACGATTTAATTAGCACGTTATTGCTATTATTAATGAAAAATGACTAAATTACGATGGAAAATTTTAATGCAGTTATTTTTATTGATTAAAGAATATTTTAATTCTTTCAAGCAAAATTTTTAAAATATGTGTGGAGGAATAATTTTTCTTTAATACTAAAAAATATTATTACATACAAACAGTGATATAATTGCGCGTTTTCACTTATTACACATATATATGTATATTGCATTTATAACTATTCAATTTATCTATCTATCTATCTATCTATCTATCTATCTATCTATTTATCTATATAAAATCTGGTAATTAGTCATATATTAATTAATATCGAT